>NC_080052.1:25752825-26052825 GCF_026212465.1 Amaranthus tricolor | reverse complement strand
ACTGAAATAAGATCATCCTCTAATTACCCTCTCTTGATTGCTCCATGAATGGCTCCAATGTACAAAAGCATCGTGCCACTTAATATTATGATGAATGCCTCCAATGCTTTCTGCATAATCACAACATATTAACTTATCAGCAACAATCTCAAAGGGATTAAGCGGGTAATTTTTAAATTGATACCTGATCTCACATAATTAAAGGTGTTTTACAAATAATTTTTTGGCCAACTAGCTTATTAGCCAGTTATTTAACTTGGTTTTCGGCTTGTTGTTTGGATTTCTTTTACATCTGCTTTTATAAAAAAAAAAATTACTATGAGTAGTTTTTCCTTATTTAATTTTTTATATTTTTTCATTATAAATAAACACCTAATAGTTTGCAAATTCTCCTTTATTCCATTTAATTAGCTACATAACATGAACATTTAAAGAGATTATTTCTTTTAAAAAATATCTTATAAATAAATGGCTTATGTAGACGATTTAAGTAAAGCCAATGAAGTATATTTGAAGTTGCTTTTATTCAATCCATTAAGTACAAAAGTAAAGAAGGAAAAGAGCATTTAGAAATAGGGTGAAAAATTACCAGGTGCTCGCTGTCTGTGTGGAGCCTAATATGTTTTGAAGCAAAGCTGTACACGCAAAAGTCTTGTCAGTTTCATATTATTTAACTTTATAATTAGCAATAAGATGACACATATTTCCTTAATCTCTTTATTTATTAGATAATTATTTTTTAAATTAATTGTCATTCTGATGTCAGAGTATAGCCCTTATAGGATGATGTGTTTAACTTGCAACTATTGGCATCCTCTCAAGTATTGTTTGATTGTTTGGTTGTTGACACTAAAAGATGATAATAAGAATGACTTATATTGTAAATTTTTATAAAAAAAATATATAATAATCTTGATAAGAAAATTTTGATCATAAAGTTCCTTTTAGTAATTTTTTATTACCACTTACTATCACATTTTTAAATAATAATTCATTTGAATGAATTTTTTTATGAAATAAATAAGATAATTTTTCATTATCATTCTCCCCGTTTAATAGCTATTACTAAACAAATCATCATTATTGTAGCACAAAACTAAACAAATTTGAAATAGAAAAATTGAGAGGTGTTTGCCAAACACCTGATGGTGTGATTGATTGATCGACTAATATTATTAACTGATTTGACCAACTAATATTGAACAGACTGCTAGGATCAACACTTAGTTCAGATAATTGATTCATATTTCATAACAAAAAAATTAGCTTACCAACTAATTTATCAAACACTTAGATCAAATAATTTGACCACCTAACCATCTAATTATACCAAATAAGTTAAATTTTCTTGATAAATTATTTTGTCAAACACGTTCATCAGATAGTAAAACAAAAGTGAGGATGGGGCTTCAACTTACCCCAAAGCAAGCACGGTAAGACCCCAAGCAATGGCGGCAGCGACGGCAGCGGCAGGCAAACTATCAGGACCCCAATAGGTTACATGATTTAACCCAAACAAGCAAGATACTGCCCCAACCACTCCCGCCACTAACGAGAATATTATCAAGTATAGAGTTGCTCCGTTTTGTCCTCCGCCAACTATCAATCCAATTACACATAAAATAATTAATTAATTACCATTTAAACAACAACAAATACAAAAGTTTCATTTATCTCTCTGAATTTGCTACTAAAAATGCACAAATTGTTGTGTGAGACGCTTTTAATATATAAAGCGAATGGCCTAACTTGTTGGGATGGTTTATCCCATATTGACAAATTGAAGATGGAGTGCATACTTTATAAATTATTAAAATCCTTCTTTCAATTGCCATATGATTTTGAAATTTTATTTATCTCTTTAGCTTATAAAATGTGTGCAACTTGTGTGTTTCCTGTTAGTATGTTGTCTTTTACAATAAGTCCAATCTAATTCAACACAATTAACATAATTATTAGCATATTAACTCTTCGTTTTGAAGTTATCTGACCGAGGAACTAGATATTAAAAGAGATATTTTTCTCACAACATATTACTTTTAGTAGCAAATTTTAAACAACGAAAGAGTATGGGACAAAAAAGGTACCCGTTCCGTAGTTGATGATTCGATTCATAGCCCAACCACTTAAGCCCAATACAACTCCATACATGCACAAGTTTAGGAATAACAAGAAGGATGCTGCTGGCCTTAACTGCTTGTTCACCATTATTAGCTCTTTTCTTTACTAAAAAAAAAGAAAAATGTTAGTCATTAGAATTCAATTAATAGAATTCAACATAGTATTAATAAATACTACTAATTATAATAATCCAATTAATAAATGTCAAAAAAATATCCAATTAATAAATGTCCAAAAAAACAAACTCAAATAAAAGATTAAACTGATAATTAAAGTCATATCAATTAGGATATATATCACATATATATTATATCACACACTCACACCTCTTTCACGTGAGAGCTACTTGAACTAGTGTAAATGCAACATTTGTTAAATATTTGACTTAAAAATGAAGTGGATTATATTTGACTCAACCACTGTTGAAGCTGATGGTTGAAATCTTATGATATATTATATACTTTATTACGAATTAACTCATCAATTAAAAATTTAAATAGATAGTTGCAGCTTCAAAATACGTTATATACTCTAAATAAATCATTTATAACATTTCATGCGAATTAATTCTAACCATCCGTTAGTTTAATTTTTTAATTGGAATGATTTCTAGCTTGATATATTTCTAATACATTGCATACACACTTATAACATAACATAAAAAAAAAAAATAAAAAAATAAAAAAAAAACATGCGTATATATCATCATTAATTACCTGAAAGAATTTCCAAGGTTGTATAAGCAATTAGTTTAATACAAATGAATATAAAGCAATCAATCCTTGGCTTAGCTATATATAAAAGAACGAAGGTGTAATCACACCCTAACACCTATATATAATTAAAGGCAATAGGAACTAAGTAAGGGATGATAATATATTATGGCTTTATGAAAAGTGCTTGTAATTAAATTTACTAATACTTTATTAGGAAATTAGCATCTTAAATCTAAAGAAATGGTATCCAAATTGAAGAAGCTAGTTTAAGTTTCTAGAACAAGTCCTACTACTTTTTAATAAAATATAGTATTAAGTGTTGTAAGCGTAAGTACACAGCAAATGAGGTGTCATTCAGTCAACTTCATTTCTTAATCGTGTATCCTTTTTATCTGCAAAATAGGCATTGTATCCTTATTAGTTGTACAATTGATCAAAGTACACCTGGTCCGATTTAATTTAATTTAAAAATAAAATTAAAAATTTTCAAATAAGACCGTTTAAACCTTGATCGAATTAGATCATGACAATCTAGTCTTGTCTGGTCTAATCTATAGTTTTTAACTTTTAAAATTGGAAAAATTACTCAGAATAATTCAACTTTTTACTGAATTTTCCAAAAATAACCCCAACTATATAGGTAAATTGCTAAGAATGCTTCAAGGTAACCTTTTATCTATACAATAAGTCATCTTGCATAAAAAAAAAAGTAACTACAAATAATTAAATTATAAAAAAATAAAAAAATGAAATCAAGTAAGTTTATTTTTTATTTTAACTTTAAATTTTTAATATTTATGATTCTATTTTTCTTTTTTTAGCTATTAATCTGTAAAAATTAGTCACTATTTAGGCAATAATGAACCTTAAAGTTGGGATTATTCATAGTTGATCAAAAGTTTAAATTATTGTAGAAAAATCAATAATACATTGGATTATTTTAGGTAATTTTTCCTTCAATATTTTTCTAATTTAATATATTTATTTATACAAAAATTTCACATATATATTTAAGTATAATATTTTGTAATCAATTAATTGCATAATATAATTCAACAAAATGATGATGAAGGAAGAAATTGATGGAGTAGGTTTGATATTGTTAGAGCAAAAAAGACAGGTAAATTTGTAAGAGCTTGATAGGTTGAAGAGATCAACTCACTACACATTGACATAGTTATTGGGTTTGGGCTACTTAGAGATCAAGATATCATCTTATCTGTTCTGTCACCTGTGTAGCAACTGTCCTTGCTTGTTAACACCAACAAGTAAGCCACACCACCAATTATTAGATGCTTTTAATTTTTTAATCTTGTGTTTTTATAATATTTTTTCGTCCCACTTTATTTATTATATCAAAAATTCATTTAGTTCTCATTGGAATTAAATTTGCTAATTTCCTTGGAACTAAACAAATATTGTTTGATAGGCCTTAAGAATTTTAAATTAACATGAAAATTTGAAAATTATCAAGAGGTTCCCTTATAATTTTAAATTTTAATGTTAATTGGTAATTAAATACAATTTATTTTAATATTTACTAAAAAGTTCATATTTCTATGCTAGTTAATATCAATTAAAAAACTCGATTATGTGGTTTTTACTTCTAAAACACAATAATAAAGCTTAATTTACTATATTTTACCGTCCTACTTAATTTACTATATTAAAAATTCGTTTGGATGTCATTGGAAATAAATTGTGCTAATTTCCTTGAATTAAACAATATTACTTGATTGGCCCTAAGAATTTTAAATTAACACGAAAATTTGTAATTATCAAAAGGTACCATGGTGATTAAATATCTACGAGTTGTAGAAATGAACTTCTCTTAAAATTTTAAATTTTCATGTTAATTGGTAATTAAATACAATTATTTTAACATTTACTAAAAAGTTGTTTCTATCCAAGTTAATATCAACCAAGAAACTCACTTATGTGGATCGAAAACACAATGGTAAAGCTCGATATAATACTCTTCGCCTTTTGTTTGTTTATCTGCGTTTTTATAAAAAGCAGTAGTTTTAGGGGGTGTTTGGTATAGTAATTGTAATGGAAAGGAAAATGAAACCAATAAAAGTGATGTAAGTAAACTAATAGTGTTACTTTAAAATTTTGTTTGGTAAGTATTGTAACATTCGTCTTTTTTTTTAAATAATAATAATAATAATAATAATAATAATAAATAATACAGTAATGATAATTCTATAAAAAAATTTAAAAAAAAAAACAAATTTCTGAAATTTAAAAATAAAAAATTAAAATAACTCCTCATTAACAAATAACTTTCCACTTCTCCCTCTAAATCTTATAACTAACCTCACTTACCTACTATAAATTAAACAAATTACCCTTAATCCATTTATATTATTACGCACACTTTCTTTTTCTCCTACAAATTACTTCCTCCATCTTCCAATTGCTTAAAATTTAATCAAGAAAAGGCAAGATTTTGATATTAAAGGTATGTAATTTCAACTCTTTATAATATTGTTCTACCAATTTCAATCCAAATTACACATTTTGTATTTGATAAAAAAAAAGTCTTTTAATTTATTTATTTCAATGGGTTGATCGGGGTATTAAATTTGAGATATATTATTTTCTCGTGTAGACAGCGAATTCGTAGACAGAGATTATTAGGAGCGTACGTTGTCTAGGATCGCGTGACAAGGTAATTCTCAATGTCCATCTATTTAGGACTATCCCATTAATATTATGTGCTAAGTGATAATTAATGTGTTTAAATAGAATGCATGATTTTATATGACATTATTTTGTATGATATTATGTTTTATATATTCTCAAATTATATCTACTATTATTTTTGTCAAACTTGAATTTATAATTACTATTTTGATAAAATTTATATTATTATTTTGATAACGAAATTAGATACGATTTAATTTGAAAGAGAAATTCTTATAATATTATTATTTTGATGAAAGTTATATTATTATTTTAATAATGATTTTAAATGCGATTGAATTTGGGGGGGAAAATATTATGACATTAATATTGCAATTGAATATTCTTGAGATATATTTTTCTTGGGAAAGCCTATGATCATAAAATAAAACGTATAATGTATGTTTGATTAATGTTTGTGTGCACGCGACTAACTATCAAAATATATTAAATCACGTAAAGTGCAACACGAGGGAAATGAAGCTCTTATATTTGTTGTGATCCAAGTATAAGGGTGATGAACAGGTTGTCCTGTTTGGTTAGTATAGCTGCCGACATGTATTATTATTTCTGATACTTGATACGATGTCTGGTCTTCCTTCTATTTGTTGTGATCCAAGTAGAAGGGTTGTGCACACTAGGGTTCTCTGAGATTACTCTCTGGCCTTGAATTATTTGGGGTGACGACCTCTTGATGAAGTAGGTATAGGGGTAAAGCCTCAGCCTACTGGCGTTCCCGTTCCCTCAAATTAAAAATTGATTATGTGTTTGTCATTATTAAATATCAAATTAATAAATTGGTTTATGTGATATTATATATATTGTTTTCACAAATTGTTTTTCTTAAACTCAGCTATATATTATTTTCCAAAATTATTTTCAACTCAAATTATATTTTATTTTCTTAAATTATTTTCAAACTTAATCGTTTTACGAAATAGAGTTGAAATTACTCAATTTTCTGATTTTGGGAGTTTTTCCCTTGTTTTTCTTACATTCTTATGTTGCAGGTTATTGATTGCGTGGGAATGTGGAGTGAGGATCACTTAAAAAACATAGCTTTTATTAGAGTCGTATTTCATTTTAAATTTTACCTTAAGTTGTTTAAATTTTATATGGACATAGATTGCGTTTCAGTTTTTTCCCACGTTGTAGGACCCTTTGTTGGATTTAAAATTATTAAGTTATTTCTTAGTCGTTAAGCTTTACATTTATTTTATTAGAAATAGATGTGGCGATAACACTCCCATGAGTAGGTTTTGGTTCATGTTTTTGATGAAAGGTGTTTTCAAAAGTTCGACCTATTTTGAGCGTGTTATTAGTATACTAAGAAACGAAAACAAACCAATAAACTTTTATTTCATTGGATCATTAGCGGTAACAAAGTAACGTAATCCATTACCGCTTGATAATCCATTCCATTTCTTTTTATGTCAAACAAACAAATAGTAATAGTATCCATTTTTTATTTCCATTTCCATCTTAAAATTTTACCAAAACAAACACTCTCTTAATATATTGTCAAATTTAGAATGCTCCATCACATTTCTTTAATTTAATATAACTCAACATAGATTCAATATTCATATTCCACTAATATTCATACATCTTTGATAATAAATTTTAAAACTCAATATCTCTAAATAAATATCGTACAAAATTATAAAAATCGTATAATAAAAAATAATATTTTAAAATAAATTTAACAAAATTTCACAAGAATTTAACAGATGGTACAAAATTTTACGGTAATTTCTTCTTCAATTTTTTTTCTGATTAAGTTCTCAGAAGTCCTTTTTGTTACCGTAATTGTACTTTTAATTTCTGGGCCCTAACTCCTAGCCCACCCCCAGGACCGACACTGTAACTACCAACTTCAACTAGGGTTACTATACATTCTACAAAATCTCTATAATGTACAGAATGAAAAGCTGTCATAGCTTAACATATTACTGGCTCGGTAATCTCCATATGACAAGCATTGTCTAATGAGCACACATTCAGTAACCTCCGAAGCGAACAACCAAACTCGTAGGAGTTTGGATGAGACGGAATAACCTCTACCCACTCCTTGTTAATCAACTCAACGTGCGAATGAGACTTCAAGACAGCGGAAAATGGTAGTTTCTCCGTCTGTTTAACCAGTTTCTGCATAGACTTCACGGGCAGTATTACATGGAAGTTACCCTCGAACTCATACGCTTCTTCAAAAGTCAGAATTCCGATGTCTGATGCTTGTGAATGTACATAGCCTAGAAAAACAGGGTTTCCACAAAACGATCTTTGGTTGATGCAGCACACCTAAAGAATCCCCAGTGTGAATCAACACGTTAGAACTGATAAATAAAACATTCATATCTCAATGCTATTAAGCGGCACCAAGAAAGTTTCCAAAAAAGTATATTTTGAACAAAGTAGGACAAACGAGACCAATCAAGCATCTCCAAAGATCCCATGTAATCCATTCTCCATTTATGCAATATATGCCAAGCGAGAGTAGAAGAAACACCGTACAAAAACTCAAAAGAAATTGAAAAATAGCGGAAACCAAGTGACAGCTTGCAAGTACATAAAATTGCAAGTTGCAACAACAAAGGGTTTGTTTGATGTTGGCCAATTCAGTTGGTTGATTTAACCGGCTAGAAGGGTTGACTGTTTTTGTTGACTTTTAAGCTACTTGAATAAAACAATTGCTTATAGAGATGTTTGGTACAATTAAGTATTGGTTATTGGTTGTTTCTTGAATAAAAAGTGGGTCAACAAGCCAAAAGTCAATGCATAAACTGTTCATTTTGGCTTAAACGCTACTAACCAAACAACTTTTTTTTGGCTGTTTGACCAACCAAACGGCCGATGTCAAACAAGGCCCAAGTCCAAACGAACCCAGAGTGTGATGGACCAATGGTATAAAGCTTATACCCATTCAGCATGAAAGTTTTTTTAAGGACGGTGTCACAAGAAACTATATAGAAATAGTAGGAAAGTGAACAATAGTTCTTGAAGATACCACAACGGAAATATTCGGAAGACAGGCATTTTATAGCTCACTTTGAACGATAGAACAGGCTGCAGGTAATGCTGACTCAAAAACTAGAACAGCAAATGAATTACCTCTATATATTCCACCCCTGATTCAATAAGATCTTCTAGAACATTATTCAATGAGAGTGCACTTATTGTCCCGCCAAATCCAATGGGTGATTGGTGTATTTCCCAAGGTGATTTCATCAGTACTTTGTTCTTTTGTTCTACTGCAGAGCTGCTAACAACTGGGAGTTTCTCCTCTGCTACGAATTTAACCTGTTTTAATGATAGAAACATTAGAAACAAACCGGCAATTAAAACAGTAATATAAATTTCTGCATAATTACCCGTTATAACTCAAAAGTTGTTTTACTTTTTTGATCGAGAGTAGGGAGGGGAATTCATCTATCTTGTACATAGTGACGATCGAATTCTTATCACAATGGTGAAACGAAAAGTCTTCAACCACTATGTCAACTCATGATTCTCTATAAGTTGTTAAAAGTACCTTTGATAATATATGTTGTTAAAAAAAGTATTTCCATGTATACAAATTACAAACATCGATTGACAAGTATTATCTACAAAAATCTTCCAAAACACTTGTATGGCGTTTGGTTATGTAATTTGCAATCTACGTAACAAGTTTAATGACCATTTTTATCCTACTGAGATCATTTATTTTACATTTGTCATCAAACTTATTAAGTAGATTTCCTAACCAAATTACTATATACAAATTAATGTGAAATTACAGCATATATCTGACACCACAAATCTTGCTTAGGTGGGAGTTTAGGTGAGAGTCACTTGATGACACTGAACCGGGGTAATGGAATGTTGTTGTCTACTCACACCACAAGATATGAGACCCAACAACTAGAAGAAAATTTCATGACCATAGTGCAAAAAAAGGTCGACATTATATCATATCAACTCCATCGAAAAGTTTTTCGAATTTACCAAATCGATATAAAAAGTGCAAAACAACTGTATTTTAGTACTCAAGACTTCCAATTTATTCCATCAAAGGTTGATCTTGTATCTCTTCAGAATAGAAATTCCTATAGAAGGTCGTGATCTCCTTCCCTATCTCATCGTCCTCTCGGATTATCTGATTGTTTTCTCCCTCAGCATCCTTGTTCCTTGATGTAATTCTTCTTTTGTCTACCTTTTACAACTCTAAAAACGAATTTAAAGCTCATATCTCATTAGTCATTCCTTAACCCATGTAACCTTTATCTTCTGCTACATTTGTCTGTTTTCATATTTTCTAAGAGGTTTGTTGAGTTTGTTCTTCAACCTCTCCCTCGTTCTGATTTCATCAGGAAAAAGTATATCATCTACTTCCTTAAACCTAGCTCACCAATCGTCTCTTGAAGAATCTTCTGATAACAATTTTCTTGGAAGGGGAAATTTTTCCAGGGATCTGCCCCATAAAAACATGGTAATAATTAACTTGTCCCCTCCCCTCCCCCCCCCCCCCCACACACACCTCAGAGAAACATTTAACCCCCTGGACTTCCATCATGCTACCACTTTTTAACAACACTGTCAGCCCATCGTTAACTCCTCAACTCCTCCAAAAAAAAGCCTCTTTTTTGGTCTTGCATCCTCCAATATTATGTAGTTAATCACCACCCTGACTGAATTCGACCTAGCTGTCATCTTACCCAGTCCTTGTTCCTCCTTTACTGTATCTTTACTGAGGTAGAATCATTCAATGACTCATTTTTTAGAAAAGCGGAAAGTGAAGCTATATAAAAAAAGGTAATGATCACAAAATATTGAAGAGAAAACTTTTTCACCTCAAATGCTTCTTGTAATAATTCCAACCCCTCCCATCCCCAAGGGAAATAAAATCCTGGACTGCAACCAAGGCAGCCTTGAGGGATATTAAACGGTTAGAAAAATCTCATCGAGATATCATCGGTATTAATATCACTATTTTCTAGCTGATTCTAATGAAGAGAACTTAACAGGCAGGTCTACATCAACTATCTAAATCACAGGAAATCCAGCATATAAAAAAAAAAGCATTCAAGGGCAATGATTGCGTAAAAATTGTTGTTAACCTTAAACTAGGTGCGCAAAACCGCAAACTAAAAAATTAAACACAGTATAAAAAGACGAACCTTTTCTGGATTGAAATTAAAGTAGTCATGACTAGTGAATAACTGTTCAAGTCCTTGAATTTCCTCACTTGGTGAGATTACAATTATTGATATGGATTCACGCTGTTCAGCCTGCAACAAACATTTATTACTCTTAGAAGAGATTGTTTCATCAAGCACCTCCTAAAACAATATTAATTATAAACAGCTCCATGCAAATACTACAAAAGCGGTAGAGAAGTATATGTTTAGGAGGTCAAATGGGAAACAATCCAATTGACACATGCTTTTTGGTTTCGACGAATATCTGAAAATAATATACCTAAAATCATTGTAAGCTACTTGGGGAATCAATGAACAGTTTCAGGCCTTAGATTCCAGTTACTTTGTTCAGCATTTGGGACAGCTTACTCTCAAATGAAGGTATGAAATTCTGATAAATTGCAGGGATGTGGAAACTGCACTATCTTGAAAAGCTTTTGTAAATAAAACCCATCAAAGAAATAACAAAACTTTCCTTTCTGTGAAAAATCAGCTAAAACAATCTACTATTGTATTGCCATTATGTTATATTGAGGCCAAGGTTGAGTTCAACAATCAGAAATGTGTTCTACTTTACCCTAGATATTCCTTTACTAATTTCAAATGATCTGTTTCTCCAACTTACAGTTCTTCCCCTAATGTCATGCTACAAATATATTAGTAAAATTTTACAGCAAAGCGAAGTTAACAATTGTAGCATTTCCCGTGTTAACATTTTCGCTTCATTTCTATGATCTATATTCTATATAGTGGAAACATCAACTGGAGGAGCAGTTATTTTCTGACGTATTATCATGTCAAGATTGACTGTAGTCAAGTACTTCTCTAATGATTTGGTAAGAGTCGGTAAATTAGTCTCAACTGCATCTGAAAATATAGATTGAGATATAGGACCATAGGTGATAGGAGTGCCATTGCCATAACTAATGTCCCGGGCTTCCCTACGGCATCCCTTTAATTCCAACCGGGTTGAGAAATTCAAATTAGATTTTAGCATAGATTTTGCTGCTACCATCAGAAACATCCAGCAGCCAGTTTAGTGTCACATGATTCGCTAATCTCCTCCTGATGGAAAAAAAAAGTGAATTATGGATGCAGTTAAAAGTTGGCAAATATTACACTGAATTCCAGTTAAAAGGGACCATGCTAATCTCCATGGTGTTTCAGAATTCAGACACTCCTGAGAGTAAGATGCAGTAATAATAGATAACCAAGAACAATCACGTGAACCAAAAAGACAATTTGCATCTTTGATCTAGACCTATGATAATCACTTGCAATATAAATTGGCAGCAGCAGTTTTATATTTTTAAAAGTTAGGAACTAGGCATTTTTTAGATTCAACGACAACAATGTTTAAGCCTTAATTTCCACATATGGGGTCCAGCGTCAACTACATAAACAAAACAAATCAACAAGAGATATTGAACGTCTAAAAGAGCTAATAATAAAGGATGAAGAAATAACAAATATCACATACACGTAACAATATCATGTAGTAAAAGCAGCAAAAGATCAATCGAGATAGAGTCGGAAAACAAATCTAAACAAAAATAAATTATCATACAAACAATATGAGGAGAAACACCAAAAAAGGTCACCTGTATAAATTTTTGCTCATCTGAAAGCAAATTCTCAAAGTGAGAAATGGTTGGATTTTCAACTGTTTCGAGGTCCACATGACTTGATTCAAAGTACTTCTCTGGATTTTTGTCGTTCACTACTAAGACAGAAGCGAATTTTCCTTCAGATATTAGCTGAACTCCAGTTTTCCTTAACTCAGGATACGCATCAAGCTTCTCTTCACTTATGTTGGAGAGGTAGCATTCTGATATTTTCAAAGAATTGCCAAATGTCCATGTGGCAACATCTGGCATGGTATTCGCTATGTCATGCCTATAAATAACATGAAGATGATTTCATGAAACAAGTAAAGGAACTTTCCAGAAAACTCCTATATTTTCTTTATCTTATTTAGTAAAAAGAATAATGCAGAAAAAGGGTAGAGTCTAATATAGAGGTCAAAGAGAAATCAAGAATGCACTAGAATTCTCTCTCGCGTAAGTAAACAAGGACTCCCATAGAGAACAGGCCTAATTATAACATCTAGCAAAGCATCGGCCTTAAGGGAAAAGTACTCTCAGATACATTGTCAATGCTTCAAACATTTTAAATTTTAACTCACAACAAAGTACAGTAAAATTCCACAAACCTGTGTTACCACAGTTCAGCAGAATGGCATATAGCATATATATTCTTGAACTTTGTAGTGTAGAGATAACAGATACATTGTCAGTCAGCTAGCAATACATCTTAAACTCACAGCTAGCTGGAAATATTTTTAGAATATATTGGTTGTTGCATTACCTCCCAAGTACCAACTAGTAAGTAGTAACAGAATTGCAAGAGTCGAGATTGTCCTATACTTTAAATTGAAGTAGCTACCACTAGGGGTGTTCAATTCAGATATTACCAATCAAAATTTTTGGTTATCTAAAAAATCTGGATCAGCAAAAGCTTGTTCCAAACCACATTCAGAGAACAGAATATCTGTTATTTATTTGTTCAGTAGTTAGATTAAAAATTAGGAAAAACTGATATTAATAATTTATACTTTTGTCCATCGTCTCAAAATAAATCCAACTATGGGTTAACTCAAAATAATCATACTATAATGGAAACATTCTTTTGATAATTCAGATTATGTTTATACTGAAAAAAGTGGTAGTAGTTGAGAAAAAACATTCTTTCGCATTATTAAGAGAAGGTTATGCTAATAGTATAAATTATTTTGAGCTAACTAATAGGAGGGTTTATTTTTAGACGATGGAAAAAAGTTTGGATTATTAATAGGAAAAATTACCATGAATAATACAATCTTTTGCTTATTTTCCTACAATAATACCAACTTTTGATTAACCATGAATAATACCAACTTTGGGGGTGTTTCCCTAGAATATCCCTAACATGTTAAAAATCAAATTATAGGAGATTATGTGACAAAAAAATTAGTAAATTAGCTAATAAACTAAATTTGAAAATATTCTAGGAAAAGACCCCCTAAGTTGGCGTTATTCATGGTTAATCAAAAGGTGATATTATTGTAGGAAAATTAACGAAAGATTGTATTATTCACGGTAATTTTTCCTTATTAATATCAATTTTTCCTAAAAAAAATAATAATGTTGAATAGAATTTCCCACATGTGTCAGCAATTTTTCTAACTTATCTTTATACTATCAAAGATTCATTTACAAACACGGAGGCATTAACAGACAGCATATGCCATGGGACTTCACCTTGTATAACCTTGTCAACTCATCCATAACCACTTTATAAAGCTGCATACGCTTAATGTAGCCCAATCATATTGAATTTTCTTCATACATTTATACACAGCTGATAACTTTTGTTATTCATATCCTTAACAATATCCATATTTATGTCACTATGTGTGCAAGACTACCCTTTTGGTTCTGCTTATATTATGTACCTTAATACCTGGTCATGAGCCTTTCAACATTTAATAAAAACCGTAAATCAATATGTTGTTAGTTTCTTACAGAATAATGTGGAGTTGTCAAGAGCCTTTTCTGCCACCAAACTAATTCTCTAGCACAGTAATCAAACACCTACCCTTTCCCATGTAAAATAGTGTGACTCATAAAAATAATCCCTTAAAGTATTAACACTCACGTGCATCTCCATTATTCTTCTAAGCTGGCTGTACACATGTAAATCCACAACAAATAGCAGTTGCAAACCACTTAGCAATGCATATGGCCAAAACTCTTTCATAGTGCAGTCACTATGCTGGATCAAGATTGAAACTTAATACTTTGATTAGCAATAAAGTAATTTTCATTCCTCAGGTGTTTTGTAGGTTCTATATATTTACTTTGATAAGATCTTTTAACCATTCAACACCAAGCTTGCCCAAACATTGTCTTATACTTAATGACCAGCAATTTGAGGGTAAACAATTTACAAGGTAACAGATGGCTTCAAATAAGACACAAGCTACCATATTTCCAAAAACTATGTCTGAGAAGCATGTTCATTCTTTACTCCTTGAAGGTGAATCACCCTATTTATAGAAAAATAAATAAGATACTAACACATTAAGTCATAAAGTAAGCATCATATTTATGACCCATCCAGCCTCTAGCAACAACAGAAATTAGAAAGTGACTCCAAGAAATTGTCAACTGGTTAAAATATGAATAATCACTTCAAAAAAAATATATATGAATAAGAAGTTCAAACTCACCCATTAATGGGCTTTTCAATAGCTTGTAGTGCCTGCTGAAGCAAGTTTGAATTTACACTGATAATCTGCCTAGAAAGTAGGTTCCTTTGGGATTTTTCTCCATATCGTAATCCATGAAAGATGTGTTGCTGCTCCAACTCCGACAATTTCTTTTTTGCAGAAACAAGGAGTCTTTGGATCTTCTTTCTTTCCCTCCATTCCTATAAAAAAGAAAATACATATAACAGAAGTGTAAATTTGCATGATAATTGCTAATACCCCAATATTCAACTTCCATAAGTGCAAGTGCCAACACTGATACGCAAGTTGTAATTTGAAAAGACAATAATCCCCATCAGACATAATTATCAACTAAAAAAAGATGTATATGATAGCAACAAGCATTGGCAAAGCCACAAGGGAGGGCTGGCAGGGCTGGCCCCCGCAACCTCCCCTTGTGGTTCATTTCTTTTAAGTTTGGCCTACTAGTAAAATTAACTATTAATATTTCATGGAGCTAGATGATCAACTCTTCTTAGTAGCACTTTCTTAATGATAATTGTGCTTCATATATGTTTGGCCTCCTTATTTTTATTTTTTGGCTTCTCCCCTAGCAACAAGATTGAGAGAATTATGATTTAAAGAAAGTTTGGCACATGAAAAAATTATCTTTTACAGGCAAGTTAACATTTTGGTTCGGGCAAGAGGACGGCTTAGTCATTAGGCTCTCTTTATTTCTTCAGCCACTTTACAAACCTAAAAACTAAAAAAAAGGAAAGAAAAAAAAAGAAGACAAATTACTCACAATTACGCGCCTTTCTTTCTTGGATATCACATTTGAGCGCAAATTTAACTCAAGAAGTCCCTTTGGAGGAGTAATATGCATTTCTCTTTTGTCCATGTTAACTTCAGGAACTATTGCTTCAACAAATGGGATCCAAACAAGATGGCCAGAGTCAGATTTATTTGATTTCTGTTGCAAACTTCCACGTGGAGATCCGGTGGATTCTTCAAGCAATACATGTAAGAGATCATTTCCACCACTATTAAAGACATTAACGACAGTGCCCACTGCTTCACCTGTGTCCTAGAAAAAATAAGATTCCATCAACAGCCTTCAAAGGATTCACGTGTAAAACCTGTATTGCAGGCAAACAATAGTAAATGTGTTCGGATTTACAAACTTTACAAGAGCAGACTCGGCATATAGTAAAACAGTTTAGGCTTTCCACCAGATTCAAAAATTGTATCACCATGTTATATAAGATAAGGCTATAAAGACAACAGAAAACTCAAACCTGAAGAATAACTCTCATGCCAACAAGATCACGACTATAATATTCATCTTCCTCCAACTCAGGCCTGTCAACAGTCCTCACAAGAAAAGTTGATCCGACAAGCTGTCGAGCCTGAAATCAATACAGGTTAAGAAAAACTACATAAGACAAGAAAATGAAGACCAAAAAAAAAAAAAGATGAGAAAAGGTGTGGAGAGAAATGAGCTACATCATCATTCATTGTATATTTGTATGTATAGAACAGATCAAGTTATTTTATGAAATACAGCCATGAACTTCACCATAAAAATATACAAAGCCAACACCTTACAGCAAGTTGATGAAGATGACATGTAATGATTTATTAACTTTGATGAGTGTGGATTTTGTAAACACTTTTCTTTTTTCCGCACAAATTTTAAAAGTTACTTTACTAAGTTAACAAACATTAGCATATTACTAATCAGATTATTATGATACAGATGTAAGATAGTGTTCGGGAACAGAACAAGTAATTCATTTCAAATTATAGATTTCAATTATAGTATCACAAATGAGGATATTAGAATTTTTTTATTTGCCAAATACTTGATTAGATTGTGTCAAATTCTCAACTTTGGCTACTTTCATAAGTAAAGGTGAGACCGGCTCAAATCTTTATTTGAATTTTTTGCTTTGCCAAATACTAAATTTGAGCCAATTTTATATTTCTAAATAAAATCATGGCTTCCAAACAAAATAGTAGAATTATATGAGGATATTAGATTGTGTCTTCATCTCCAAAATGTGTTAAGGCCAAAAACATCCCCAATATGCTTCATTTGTTTTGAATTTTCGATGAAAATGGAATTCTATATCTATAGTGAACTTTTAAAAAAGGTTTTATGCAATTGCTGATAGTGAATATCCATAATACTGTCATTATTTTGTTAGACTACTTTCTAGCCACTTTCACGGTTTAGGTCACGCATGTTATGCAAATTCTATATTTTATCCAGAAAATAAATAGAAATATCACTCTTGTACACAAATGAAAGTACAATTCTTGTTTTATGCAATAGGGTTCAAGTCCTTATTTTCTGATTGAAAAATCTTCTACTGTTTTCAACAATATGACTGGAGAAATTAGTGGGATAGATGGGAAAAATAAATGCAATTTTCACTTCAAACCTCATCTACACTGTCAAAGCCACTCAATTTAACTATCCAACTCTTATTTCCTGGATGGCCTCGTCCACCCTCGAGCTCAACTTCAAGAAGTTCCTCTCTTCCAGAAATTCTTTGCCGCAACCATCTTTTTCCTGGCTGAAAACAAGAATGGTAAAACTTGTGTAAGTGAAAAAAACGAAGTCATAGATTTCAAGCTAACAGGACTATCAATACCGTCGCAAAGCGCAAGTCAGGAAAATCAGTGTTATGCTTCACGCGAACCTCTCCGTGAAGCCCATGTACATCAGATACATAGCCAATCTCAACAAACTCTGAATCTCCATTACTTGTCTGCACAATTTCTCCAGCAGCTGATGTAGACGTAAGAGCTGAGAAAGGGATCATAGAATAATTGTGAGTAATATCATATGGTTTAGTATTTCATATATAGAACCTCTTCATAGGCTGATACGAGGGTTTTGAAAAGGTGGAAGATTTCATGATTTCAAAAGTGGTTTCGGAACATCCCACACTATTAGGATGGAGCAGAAGAAAGCACACATAGATATCCTCAGTGAACGAAAAACCAAATTATCAACTAGGTCTATTTCAACATTTGAACATATTTTGATCTGACATTTTTTTGTGCAATTAAGGCCATCATTAGTAAACTAAAAAGCTTCTAGGAACTTTTTATTCAAGTTTTTTTATAGAGCTTCCTCA
This sequence comes from Amaranthus tricolor, assembly GCF_026212465.1. Taxonomy (NCBI): domain Eukaryota; kingdom Viridiplantae; phylum Streptophyta; class Magnoliopsida; order Caryophyllales; family Amaranthaceae; genus Amaranthus; species Amaranthus tricolor. Next base: position 26,034,722 of record NC_080052.1, on the reverse strand, counting down.
TTTATATCTCCTTGGGCGTTACCTAGTTCGCCACATTTATTTGTAACTCACCCAATATGGCCCAAAATGGCCTAAACTTTGCTTGGTTCTTACGAAGTCAACAACCATGAGTCCATAGTCATGTCCATTACCACAAATCCACAATCAAGTTGGGTAAAAGACCATCATCTATACATTCAGGGGCGTGTTTCATATGAACCTTTTAGGTTCAAATAAGGGATTGAATTAACTATTTCTATTACCTAGGGTTTCCAAATTGTTAACACTCACTTCTGACTAGAAACCAATTTCCTTTTCTTTGATTCTTCTCTCCCATTCTTCTCTCCCTAACATGTCTTTACACAAAACAAGTAAACAACTAATAATAATACACTTAACATCAATCTTATCCCCCTTTACGCATATACTTTCCAAACATAGTCATTTCTCATGCCAAACACCCCCGTATAGTTTACATCCATATGGAACATATAATAAGTGATAACTATGTCTACTTTTACATCTACTCTATACAAAACCAAAAATTATTATCCTTTTAGTCGCACAGAAATTGAGCAAATAACTACACTCATATCCGCCACTCTAATTAGAAAAATTAAGCATGATTCTCATGAAACCACCAAAATCTGAAAAAACCATTTCTCCTTCTTATCAATACAATAAACCCCTCTTATTATAATCTTCTTGTATATTTTATTCCTTCAATTTATATGTGTATGCTGAACATTTTCCTCACATACATCATTCAATACATAAAACTTTTATCACTCAAAGTTTATAATTCACAATTTCATCTCATAATTCACAAACAAAACAACCCAGAAACATGAACAATAACTTTTAATAAAGTAAAGCAGAAATTCAAGTACCAGTGGCGTAAAGGGAAGGAATTCTGAGACCAAGAGAAGCTTGAACGATAGCAGAAGACGAAGAGGGATTTAAAAATAGGGATGCAGTATGAAAAGGTTTGATTAGTGAGGGATAATGTGAAGATTTTGGCGCAGAGCAGCTGGAATTTGAAGAGCATAATAGAGAAGAGGAGCTATGAATTATCATCATCCTCTGTAAGAACTCACCACTGAGAGGCGAAGACGTTTGTGTTTGGTTAAATGTTGCTTCTTGAAGTTATCCAAATAATTGTTCATTCGAATGATCGAGTCATTTTTATTTTTAAATCGCAAGAGAATTAAGTTAATTACAAATTTGTTTTATAGTTTAAACGGTGTCATACAACCCTAAATGTAACAAAGTATATTAAGGATCTTCTTCAATATAAAAGTATATTATTAAAATTTTAAATTTTTTCTTATACTTCCTCCATTCTGAAATACTTGCTACATTTCGTTTTGGGCACTATTTATCGTTCAAGCTTATTTTGTATATTTCAAGTGGGATCTTGTTCGAATTGTGTAATCGTATACTTTAATAATATTAACTTTTTATAATTTTAGAAGTGCATAAGTCAACATATAAAATGAACAAAATAACATATTAAATTGCGTAAAAAGTCAAATGTAGTTACATTTTCCAACATTAAATAACGCAGGTATACCATTTCCTAGACTAAATTATTTAGCTTTAAAAGTAAACAAATATGATAACGACATAACATCTTAATATAATCATCTATTTTTTATAACATAACATTCACATCCACATCTTAGTTTTATCACTTTAATGGCAACACATGACAAAAAAAAAAAGGAAAGAACAAATTGATCATAATAGAAATACGTTACACCGTATCCTTTGTCTGTAATAGATTTATAATTGACACGAACATTAAAAAATTGATGAGGATCACAAAATTATGTAAGTAGCATTAAAGTGAAAAGAGAAAATAAAAGATGTGTGTATAAGAATTAATTAAATTCAGATGGTTTTGGCATGTGTAGAGAAAGACGTTTGACGTCCCCGTTAGGGGAATTGAAAGCATCATAGTGGAGGGTAAGACAAGTCAATGAAAACATAAGAGAATGTAGAAAGAATAAATAAAAAATGACTTGCATGATCTAAACATCTATGAGGACATGACCAAAGGATAGCGGTAATTAGAGGTGTTTTATTAATGTCTTAGAGTATTGATACTCTTGCGCTTACTAGTTAGTGTTCTCGTTTTTGCCTTTGCCTTTTTACATACCATTTTTTTATTTGTTTCTACCTAGTTATTATTATTTATTATATATATTTTATTTACTTTTATGTTTTTAACCACTAGAGTTTTTTCCAAGAATTCATCTGTGGATCTATCTCGAGTCAAGGGACTATTTGACCGCACTCTCCTTTATAGGTATGAGTTGTTGTCTTCATTCCCCCCGACCTTAATCATAATTTTCTATGAGCGAGATACACATAGTAAAATGATGATGATGAGAACATTACCCAAAATTTACAAATGTAAAAGAACATACAAAAATAGAAAGTGACAATTTTTTAGAAACATAATATATTAAACTAGTATAAAAACTCGTGCAATCACGAATTTTGGTATGAAATATATAAAACTATAATTTCAAAGAATAATAGAAGTATATATTATTATGATTAAATTTATCGAAATTCGAATACATGATTTTTAAAACAAAAAATAGATATTGATTCTTAAAAAATTATTTATCACATATATCACTTTTTTTATTTTATTAAACGTATCAAGTTCTAGGTTAGACATATAGAATTCTTATAATAAATTATAAAATACTTTGCCTAATTTAGCTTCAATTTATTAAAAAAACAAATTTTAAATAGGTAAATATTTTCATGAAATCAACTATTAGCCACTTAAATAATTTTATTTGTCAAGGTTATCTAAGGATGACATTTGGCATTTTTCAATATTTTTATTATTATGTATATATTTTTCAAGACTTCTTAAGGATAATATTTGTCATTTTCCAACATTTTTATTAATATGTATATATGATTAATATATATGATTTTTCAATACTCCCTAAAGGTAATATTTGTTATTTTTCAACATTTTTATTAATATGTATAGACAAAGTAAATACTAATAAAAATACAAAAATCTCCCACCGATAAACCAAAATAAATCAATGCACAATAACTTGCTAAAGTTTAACATCAATAATAATAATAATAACTTCAGTGATTTTTGATGTATAAAGCCCAGGGGAAAAGAGAAAAGCGTGTTAATTGATCAAATTTTAAACTTGGAATAGAGGGATAGAAATAATCACAAATTCTTAATTGAGATTGTAGACGCGTCTTAAATGAGTCAGTTTATTATTACTTAGAAAAAAAACTATCAGAAAAACGCGCACTATGTAATTCTATTTGGAGTTGGTGTTATAATTTATTGAAGTTGGTATTATAATCTGTTAGAGTTGGTATTATAACTTATTAAATTTGGTATCTCCAAATAGGTTATAATACCAACTTTAATATGTTATAACACCAACTCCAAATACCAACTTTAATAGGTTATAATACCAACTTTAATAGGTTGTAACACCAACTCCAAATAGGATCAAACGCAAACGTCAAATTTTTTAGGTTTTTTTCTTTTTTTTTTAATGTTAGGTCTAAGTCTGAAGAGCCGTCTCTTATGAAAACGATCTCTCCGAAAAGGCAGTGAAAAAATATTCAATGTGGGCAAAGTCAAGCGGAAATATAGAATAAAATTTAATCATTTTCTTTCTCCTTCTCTTTCTAACTCATTTTCTCTTATTAATCATTTTTTTCTCTTTACACCCATTATGAGTTTCATCTTAGTCATTTCGTATCTAGAAGTTATAAACAATAATTTCATTTTAGATGTTAAATTTGTAGACGAAGACTAATAAAAGCGTATGTTAATATTCTAGACTCATTTCACAAGGTAATTCTCAATATCGATTTTTTGTATAATGAGATTAATAATTTTGTTTTATATTATAGGAGTATATTATTATTTAAATTATGGTATATTTAATATCATTTTCTTTACTACTAATTATAATTCATATTATTACTTTTTTAATGACGAATTTAAATGCGTTTAAATTTAAGAAAGAAATATTTATGATATTAATTTATATTGCTATCAATTGATGTTAAAATGGTAATTTGGCAAATGAGATTAAAATTGGATATTTTAGAGATTTTTTTTATTGAAAAATTTTATGAACATAAAATAAAATATATAATATATGTTGGATTATATGATTTTATGTTCACAATTAATTACTAAAATATATTAAATCACAGTTCAAAAAATATATTAAATTACTTAAAGTGGAAGTTGAAGCTCTTATACATGTTGTGATTAAAGTATAAGGGGGTTGAACAGGTTGGCCTATTTGGTTAGTATAGTTGCCCACGTGTTTTATTTCTGATACCTAATATGATTTCTGGTCTTCTTTTATTTGTTTTGATACAAGTAGCAGGGGTGGGTGTACACACTAGGGTTACATCAAACTACTCTGTTGGCCTAGAATTATTTGAGATGGCGACCTCTAAATAAAGCAGGTATAAGGGTAAAAAATCAACCTATTGGCGTTCTCGTTTCCTCAAATTATTGATTGAATATGTCTTTGTCATCATTAAATATAAAATTAATTAATTGTTTATGTGAGATTATATTGTTTACTGAATTGATTTTTAACTCAACTGTATATTATTTTTCCTAAACTATTTTTAAACTTAATTATTTAACAAGATGGAGTTGAAATTACTCAATTTTTTTTATTTTGGGAGTTTTTCCATTTTCTTTCTTACATTTTTATTTTTGCAGGTCATTAATCATGTGGGGATCGTGGAATGATGTTCACCTAGAAAATTAGTTTTATTAGTAGTCATGTCTCAATTTAAACTTCCTTAAGTTGTAAAACTTGTTTAGTTGGTTTAATTTTACTAATTTATTTTACGGTTTTTTAGCCTAACATTTATTTAATAGAAGTAGATTGACGGTAATGCTCATATGATTAGAATTTGGTTCATTTTTTCCTTGAAAATCCTTTTTAAAATTGGACCTAATTATGAAGGTGCTACAATGTATATCAAATTTTGCTAGAAATAAATAATTTTCTCTCCAAAATTAAATACTCATAATAAATAATGATCTTTAATCCTAAGAAATTGCAATATTAATAATTAGCATAAATAATAAGAAATTAGTAGAAATCACTAAATTACTTTATAAAATTAATACTAAGATAAATAAAAAAATATATAGATAAGAATTCAAAAAATAGTGTAAACACAATTTAAAATAAAAGTATTACAGAACTAAATAGACAAATTAAAATAAAAAGTGCCACAATTTTTAAGGAGTTCTGTAATTGTGTAAATGTCTAACAGAGTATATGAGTATATTCCAAATATGAAGACGGACGCCAAAGGAAAATTAAAAAGAGTTAATAAGTCCACCATTTTATCTCTATTTTCTGCTTTCATCAATCATTCTCTAGTCTCAACTCACGTCTCTCTATTCAAACTGTTTTTCTCTCATTCTCTTCCTCCAATTATACCTTACATTTTAAATTTTAGTGGGAGAACCAATTTTATCTAATTTACTCATTAATCCGAATTTCTTCATTTATTTTTCTTGTCAATTTTAATTTTTATTAAAAAACCCCTAGATATTTTCTTTCTTCACGTCTCTCTTTTTCCTGTGTCTCCTGTTTAAGAAGATCACTTTTATTGGGATTTTATTCATGGAATTTCCGTTTGTTTTCTGCATGTAAATGATCTTCAACTTTCTCCCATTTGTATGCAGTCTTACTAACTTCATCAGCTTCCATTTTCGTTGACCTTTTTGGGTAATTTTCTGATTTCTTCTTGATTAATCGAATGTTTGATTTTTAATGTAAACTCTTCAACTTTATGATTCTGGGAATTTAGCATATTGTATTTAATTTCTGGGTTTTTCTTTGCAAATGAATTGACCCTGAATTATTTTAGTTTTTAGTTAGTTTTTTTTTTTTTTTAAATTAATTTTTTAGTAAAAAATTCTCATTACAATTATTGTTAGGTTTTATCGTCGAAAACCAGAGTAAAATATATTTTTTTGGGCAGTTACCATTCCTTTTTTTCATTTTTTATTTTAAAGTACAAAATAAAAAAATAAAAATAAAAAACTTAGTTGATAATGCAAAAAATAATCCATGATGTATTCAGAATGATGGAGTAAGATTTGTTTTATGTGATTTGTTTAGGTTTTTCAGCCATCTATCTTTCCTTAGAATTAAAAGACTTGTAATGTTGGGAGTTTTTCAGTTAAGTTATCTTGTTTGACTTTGCATATACTAAATTATTAGTTTTCTTACTCAAATGGCACAGATGGTGCCCCTTACTTTAAGTTTTAGGCTTTCTAATCTGCAATTTAGCATTCTCCTGTAGCCTGTAGGTAAATTGACAATGAATATTGCAGTTTATCTGTAACTGTACAGACAAAGTCAACTCGAGTCGGTTTTTGCTAATCTGTATGGTGATCATGATGGGTGTTAATAAGTAGATGCAATTATGGTATTTGCTATTGAATTTGTTTGAAGATATGATCTTTATATTGTTTGCTTATTTTTTGTAGCTATGGATGTTGTTTTGATGTTCTAGAGGAAGTTCTGTTGAATTGCTATTGCTTTTTCTATATATTTGGCTGGTCTTTAATATTGGGAAGACTTATTCTGAGATGTAGGGTAGTTTAGCATTGGGAAAGTTCTATATAGGTTAAAAATGAATGGATTTTATTGTGTTTAGGGGTCAATTGATCTATTGTTTCTTGCTGTAATATAGCAAACTCTACAACAGCTTAAGCTCTAGATTAGTAGGGGAAGAAGGGGAGGGAAGAGAAAAGGAGGGGAGGGGAGATGAGATTGAGATGTTTTCTTTCAAGATCGTTTCAATGTCGTAAAGATATGTTTCGTGTAGAATGATAGGAAGTTATCTCCTTCAATTCCAATCTCGCCATTTCCTCTCCTTCCCTTTTGGTATCCTGGTGAACGATACATAATGCCTCCATTGATCCCCCTACTTCCTCCATTTCATTGAATCCCAACATAATAGTACTAGGCTTAAATGCTTCAACAAAGGGCTCCAAAGGTTAAACCTCAATAAAATTGTCTGAAATATAGTCCTTGGGTCAATCATGATTCTCTTGAACCAAAAAAGATGTAATTCCTCAAGTCAATCCGACTATCCAATTAATTATCTAAAGAATCTACTTACAAGAATTATTGAATTTTTTAAGCATATATTCTTGAATCTGGCATTTAAATGAAGTTCAAATTCAGACCATCTCATAAACATTTGATATGTTAGACAACTAGACGCCTATAATTAAATACTTACTACTTTTCTTGATCCAATTTTGTACATTCTGGCCATTAAATTCGGAAAGTTCCAAATTTGGCGTAAAACCAAGTGTTTCACCCCCTTTTGATGATTAAAACCAGACAAATCTTCGTTCACATCTTGCATCATCCTACTGAAGTAGTCTTGCCTCCATTGGCTGGTCTTGCTGAAGAGTGGGAGCTTCAAGAGACTGGAGATAAACTTCTAGGGTGTTTGATTGCTGTTTAATAGTTAAGAGACTTGAGATATGAGCAATTTTGTGAGACTGCACGTAATTAGAGTTCCAGTGCTTATTTATTGATCATTCCAATCATGACAGCCTGTTGAAAATAATCGTGGATGTTGTCATGATTGCTGTAGTAGTCTTGATGTTGCAGATGCGACACCCCGCGGGTTTAGACTTGTTTTGCGGACATCGCAATGTGAATTATTAATTTGAAAAATATTCATTTTGTCATAGTAATTCATGTTTATATTTAAATTAAAGCTTATAATATACCTTTTAGAACTTAATACATACTAACTATAAGACTATAATGACTAACATGTTAGAATAACTATTACTCCGTGATTTTGAATCACAAGTTTCGGAACATGTTTTGTTTCATTCGATAGCCTAAGTAGTGAGCAAAAAATAGAGTTATTTTATTTCTTTACTGCTGTTATTGTAAAAATCTCAAGTTCCTAACAAACTGCTTTTGATTGGCATACAGTTTATTGTACGATGGGTCAGCGTGCTGAAGATTCCGTTTTAGGTAAAAGTTTGAAACATTGACTTGTCTGAAAATTTATATTGATCGTCTCCTGTTTAATTTTTGTTAATGGATTTCTAGGCCCTTGGAAGATTCCAACAACACTTAAGCCTCTGGAAATGGGAACTAGTGCGTGGAATAGGCGTCCCAACTCTATGTATCATACCTCAAGTGATGTATCATTATTCTCGAGCTCTTTGCCCGTCCTTCCTCATGAAAAGTGTAAGCTTCTTTGCACAAAAAGCACAACAGTGTTCTCTTTTCTGCATCTGGAGTCTGATATCACTTATTATATGCAGTAAGCATCAATGATCCTGAAAATGGCCGGAAAGCTATTGATGATGCCACAGAAAGCTTGAATCAAGTGGACCCAGATGTCGAAGGAAATGATTTACTTGACGATGATATCATAAACCATACAGTCGGCTTTGTTTTACCTGGCGATGAAGATGAACTCTTTGCTGATATAGCAAATGATTATGATTTTACTACTGTGACTAACCAAATGGATGATTTAGGGGATGGTGATGTTTTTGATAATTTGGGAGGTATGGAGCTAGAAAATGATGTTCAGGATAACTTGAGCTTAGATATGTCGATGGTCAGCCTCTCTGATGGCATGATTGGTAACGGAATGATTCATTATGGCCCTCCAAATGGTATGGGAACTATTGCTGGAGAACATCCGTATGGGGAACACCCTTCTCGGACTTTATTTGTTCGTAATATAAATAGCAATGTCGAGGACTCTGAATTAAGAAGCCTTTTCGAGGTAAATTTATGTTGTGTGTGGTTTAATACTTGTTATACTTCCTTTAATGGATAATGAAAAAAGCTTGTGAATGTTTTTTTTTTTTTTTTCCAATGATATAGAAATCTATTCTTGATTGGTGAAGTATCAAATATGTGCTTATGAGATAAGAATATGTGTTTGAATAATTGACTGGATTTATTATTTAATCTATGAAGTAAATGTGTCAAATTTTCAATGCTTATCTTATCATAGAACTAGTGGATTACTTTAGTTGACCTTTAAACTTGGACTAATATCCATGTGCCATTCCATGTAGGCATTTTCTTTTTAATAAAATTAACTCCCTTTCAGGGATTTTTGAAATTGTTTAAGAAACTATCATTGTTTACCTTTCTAGCGATGTTTGCTTCTTGTTGGGTGGTGTGGTCAGTGTAACATGATTCGCTAGCTGATTTTTTTTTTTTTTGAATTCGAGATTCACTCAAAATTTTCCTAGAATAGCTCAAAACCGATCATAAATCGCCTTTTTCGATTCGCGATTTTCGAGGAGATTAGCGATTCATGTGACACTGGGTGTGGTTCTTGTTTCCCGTATATGTTGTCTACTAATGTGGCATTGTGCATAACCATGTATATGTTTTCTCTTATTGGTAGACTCCCTAAAGTGTCTAGATCCATGACTTCATCTACTGTACCTTTTAGTATTTGTTATCTGGTGTTGGTTTGATTGTGTTATCCACCGGTCTACATTAACTAATGCTTTTATTGGTTTTTTTGGATAATATTTTTTCTTTGATTTATGAATTTCGATTGAAATTAGCTTCTTTGTTTTTGTCGTTGTTTTTGGGTTAGCAGGATAGTTGGTATGCGATGTGATTATGCAAACCTATATATACTGATATTTTCTTTTCTTTGTTATCTGGTATTCAACAGCAATATGGCAATATCCGAACTCTGTATACAGCATGCAAGCACAGAGGCTTTGTGATGATTTCTTATTACGACATTCGCGATGCGAGAGCAGCCATGCGGGGTTTACAGAATAAGCCATTGCGGCGGAGGAAACTTGACATACACTTTTCCATTCCTAAGGTTTTAGAGATTGTTTCTTGAATGTTTCTGCGTATTTGCTTTGGTAACCATTTTATGACTCAAAATGACGATTATATTTATCTGTTTAGGATAACCCATCTGAGAAGGATATCAATCAGGGAACACTAGTGGTCTTTAATCTGGATCCATCGGTTTCCAACGAGGAACTGCGCCTGATTTTTGGGGCTTATGGAGAAGTCAAAGAGGTGATCAAACTCTCTTATTTGTGCATTAAGTTGATTATCTATGATTCTTCCGTATGCTAACAATGTTTACTTTTTTTTCTGATACAGATAAGGGAGACACCGCATAAGAAGCATCATAAGTTCATCGAATTCTATGATGTGAGAGCTGCAGAGGCGGCACTCAGGGCATTGAATAGGAGTGACATAGCTGGAAAACGCATAAAGCTTGAACCTAGTCGTCCTGGTGGTACACGACGAAAGTGCGTAATTTTTGTTTTTATACCCATTGTAGGGTGTCATGGCTTTGTGGTTCTTTTTAATAACTACAAAGCCTTGGTTACGAAAAGTTGAGTAATGCCACCATGCATAAATCTTCATTAAATATTCATAACATTCATTCAACATATGGAGGCGTTGATATCTAGCGCTTTGGCTAATCTTTTGAATTTGATGTGCTTCGTTAAAGAAGAAAAGATTTCCTAACACGTTCTCCGTAACTCTACCTCTCTGCCCTGTAATTGAAGTCTGTTTGGAATTACATGGTGGGTTGCTTGCGTTTGAACTATTGCCTCAGTGACCTTATTGCCTTTGGAGAGGGAGCTTTATCTTAAGCTTTTGAGTATTGATCTAGGATGGTTTAAACTCTCGATTCTAATGGAATGACTGCATCAAGTTGCATTTTTTGACTGTTGATGACACTGCTTCATTTTGACCTATTCAAGCTCGTCTTATCACAATGTGTATTGAGTACATGAAAAAAACTCACTTACTCTATTTGTAATGCCAGCTTGCTGTTGCAACTGAATCAAGATGTTGAGCCTGAAGAATCTCGATTTCGGCAACTCATTGGTTCCCCGATAAACAACTCTCCTCCGGGTAATGTCATGTTGCTCGCCTATTGTCCATTACGTACCAACTTAATGATCATTTTACTGCTGTCAGTACTATGAAGCTAATATGTTGTTTCGATGGCAGGTGGGTGGCTACAGCAATTGAACAGTCCCGTTAAAAACAATTCAATGCACACTTTTAGCAGATCCCCTGGATACAGGACGATGAGCCCTACAACGACAAACAGCCATCTTCCTGGATTGGCATCAATTTTGAATTCTCAAGCATCTGTCTCACCAAAACTTGCACCGATTGGCAAAGACTTCGGCAGGGGAACCCATGTTGAGCAATTGTTTGGCAGTAGTTCTGAGAATAGAGCCAATTTACAGCCTCCCCATTCATTTCCCGAGCTTAAGTCAGGGGGACAGTTATCTGGCTCCATATCATCATTTGGTGCATCCACTTCAAATGGATCTACCATTGAGACTTTATCTGGACCTCAGTTTCTTTGGGGGAGTCCCAAGACCGTTTCAGAAAATTCAAAGTCAACTGCGTGGCCAGCCCACTCGGGAAATCCCCTCTTGTCAAATGGTCATCGGCATGGGTTTCCATATTCTAGTCATCATGGCCCATTTTTAAGCTCAACCCAGCATTATCAGCAGCATGTTGGATCCGCTCCTTCTGGTTTCCATCATCTAGAAAGGCATTTTGGCTTCTTTCCAGAATCACCAGAGACATCATATATGAACCATGGTGGTTTTAGGAGTGTAAACCGAGCTCCTAACAATGGCAGTTACATGATGAATGTTGGTCCTCGATCGGCTTTACATGGTGGCATTGGAGGGAATATGCCTGAAAGTAATTCCCCTAGTTTTAGGATCATGTCTTCACCAAGGCTTAGTCCTGTATTTCTTGGTAATGGTCCATACCCTGGGCAAGTTGCTGGCTTAGATTCTGAACGCAATCGCAGTCGACGGATTGAAAATAATATAAATCAGGTTGATAGCAAAAAACAATTTCAATTAGATTTGGAGAAGATTGCAAATGGTGAAGATACCCGGACAACTTTGATGATAAAAAATATTCCAAACAAGTATGAATGACATTTATGCTCTTTATTAGATGCAATTATATCTCAAGCCGAGGCTCTCATTGACTCCAACCTCCTTATCTCGTTTGATAAGGGTATGGTCTGTCGCCATCCAACCTCCCAGACCACGATCATAGATTCTATGAGCGGGATATACTGGGTATGATGATCACAATTAGATGCAAATATATGATGAAGTCTTCTTTCCGATCATTTTGACAAATTTTGTTTGATGTCTCTAGGTATACCTCAAAAATGTTATTAGCTGCTATCGATGAAAATCACAAAGGCACTTATGATTTTATCTATCTACCTATTGATTTTAAGGTAATGATGTTGGCAGAAAGAGGCAAGAGCAAATCTGCATTAAGATTCGGTTACAATGAGAACTTTGTTGATTTTCTCGAGCTAATTGTTTCTCAATTGTTTGTGTTTGCAGAACAAGTGTAACGTAGGTTATGCGTTTATCAATATGATGTCTCCATTGCTTATCATCCCGTTTTATGAGGTAACACCTGCCTTTAAAGGCTAGTTTAGGGACCTTAGCTGAAGCTTCGACATTTTATCATGTTGGTGCTTTTCGAGAGTGAATCCCGAATTTTTATGTCTAAGCTGGACTTTTATTCTTGACATACATTTTTTCTCTTCATTTAACATTAATAAAACTGCTGAAAAGAAAGGGTATTACTCGCAAAGTTCGATCATTCTCTAAACGTCACGTAAATTAATATAAAATTTTGATTTTTTTTTTCTTTTGAACAGGCTTTTAATGGCAAGAAGTGGGAAAAATTCAATAGCGAGAAAGTGGCTTCCTTGGCATATGCTCGCATCCAAGGAAGGCCAGCCCTTATCGCCCACTTTCAAAATTCTAGCTTGATGAATGAAGATAAGCGTTGTCGACCCATTTTATTCCATTCCGAAGGCAATGAAGTTGATGAACAGGTGCGTTTCCTTAAGCGAATATTTCCTAAATTGTGAAGCTTATAGAGTTTATCATGTCGCCGAGCTTTGGCATATATTACGAAGTAATCTAATGCACAAGTTTTTCCCAGATCATCCAAGAAAATCTGCCTTCAAATAGTTTTAACATCCAGATTTGTCCGCCAAATGAGTCGGAGTCAGGCGAAACCTCCAGAAACAATGGAAAAGATGGTCTAGAAGAGAATTCCGACAGTCTTTTATAGAAGTGGTTAACCATGACTACTCGACAGGCTGGTTAATTTGTTCTAACTTTCTTGTATATATGATGAAGTGTACAAACTAGGAAGAGGTTGCTCCTAAAAGGCGAAGGAGCGTCAGTATAACTATATTGTGTTTTGGATCCGGACTCATAGTTTTTTGCTTGAAAGCTCTGAAACCCAAACAACAGTGGTTATGGGCGGTTTGACAGGATATATGGGCGGTTAGACAGGATATGCGGAACCAACCAACGGCTGAAGAGCTGGAAGTAAATAATCGGATCCCTTTTCTGAATATCTGTTTTCGAAAAAAAACTTGTGTCGGCCTGTAGGTTCATTAGTTTTCCCGGCAATATTTTTCGTGTTGGGGTCTGAAGAATTGTTTTCGTTTTTGCAATTTCTGAGTCGGATCAAATTGTGAATATATGGCATCCGACACTCGGTCTGTGTTATGGTTCAAGTGTTGAACTTTTTGAGGATTGTGTTGGCAATGCTTTTATAACTTGTACAAACCTTGTAAAATGGGGAAGGGACCATTGTGATGCAACTCTTGGACATAATATGTAAGTATATAATTTTTAATGGTTTTCCCATCTCTTTTTTCCTTACTGCCTCAACAAATTCAGAATCTCCATTGTCCATTGTCATTTATCCAGCCAACTTCTGATTTTTAATAAGTGTTATATTTCTGTTTTTCTTGCTTTCCAATACATAAAATTAATCTTTATTATTTTTAATTTTATATGATAAAAAATTTTAAAAAATTAATTTAATGAAAAATGCATATAAAAATAAATCAAATAAGATCTCACTTGACTGTGTTTTACATTATACATAAAAAAGTATGTGCCAATTAAGATTTTTCGATGAAGTGTTGCAACTATTGAAATCTAGAGGAATTACTTAATAAAATCGGCCCCATAAAAATTTTCAAATTATATTAATGTAATAATCATTTTTCAAATATGCTATCATTTTTAGATGCAATTTTTATAAAAGGAATATATTAAGAAAAATTATAAGAATTTAACGAATTTTTTTTTATGTCTTTTATTTGCAGATAGCATGTTGAAAATATAATGTCACGTCAGAATTTTGGGTAAACTTGTTTTGTGAACTCCCAATTATCATTTTGAGTTATAAATTACCACAATCTCATGTTTAGCCATAAAATCCTCACTTTTGTAGTTTCAATAGTAACTTGGATTTAAAGTAGATGAAAAACAACTAATTTTTCATTTAATGTGACTAGTTTAAATAGTTAAAATGAATGTCTTAACATTTAATATATCCTTTTAATATCTAAAATAATATGTTAAACGTCAAATAACTAATAAGAGTATTTAATTTTAAATACCAAAAAAAAAAATGTTTTAAATAATTCGGATGGGCAATGTAACTTAATTTAAAACTTTATTACTGTAAGACTATTTTAAATAAGAATGTGTGATAATAACGTGTTTTACAAACAATTACTCTTTCTGTTTTCATTTGCTTTTTTTTTTTTGCATATGCCAATGCAAACTTAAAAGTCAAATAAATTTAATTTTGAGTTTTTTAAAAAATTTTAATAAAATTAATATTTAGAAAGTACATATTGAGAGAAATCTATCAAGATCCCATATGAATATGTTTTTTCATATAGATGATGAGAAATCATAGTCAAAGTTTGATACTAAAATTCGTAACTTCAATTTGAGAAAAACATATGAAAACGGAAGGAATAATAGCTAATTAAAACAATTGATTTTGAACCCGCTGAAATGAAGAACTTGTTGAAAAATAGATGATTCATAATAACATATTGTTTCAAACAACAAATTAACTAAAATTTGATCACTGATCTAACTAACAATTTATGTCAAAATAAATTAAAATTCGAAATACGGTAATACCCAATTCATTTGAAAAAAACACTTACTACGCACACGCATTTCACAAAACACCTACTACAATAACATAAACTCTTACACCAAATACCTTAAACACCTACAACACATAATATAAACACACACGACAAATAATCTAAACACCTACTGCACATAACAAAAATACCTAGATCACATAACAAAAACACCTACAACAAATAACCTAAACACCTACATCACATAACCTAAATCCTTACAACAAATAACTAACCTAAATACCTACAATACATAACTTCAACATGTTTAAAAACTTGAGATATTGTGAATCCCTACTTAACGTATCCTAAATACATATTTGAGATATCCTAAAACCTTACAAAGTAAGTTTGTAATTACACTATATTTTCCTTTTTTATTTAAAAAACTTATGAATCAACCCACTAGAGAGACCGCCACTCACAATAATTAGTGTTTTAGCTGGTCTTGGACGAGACAGCCTCATTATGAAACCGTCAATTTGTGCGGGCCTAATTTGCGCGTATAACAACTGGGCCTTTTTTTTCATTTTTTAGGCATATTTCAATTTTAATCTAAGGTTTCAATTTTGACCTTAAAGGTATCAATTTTCAAAATTGATACTTTTAAGGTCAAATTTGATAAATGCTCTGAAAAATGAAATGTTGTTACACGCGTGTGAAATGGGCTGGGCCCACACTTCGTCTTAACTTGCGACGGTCTCGTCTAAGTTTTTGTGTTAGTGTTTTACTACCTCCTATTCAACCCATTAGTCTCATTTAGTTTTTCACACTTGTCGAGATAATATTTTAACATTTAATATCCCTAATTATTCTAAATTTTAAAAAAATAATATTAATAATCTTTGTATTGAGACGAATTAAACAAGATCTTATAAGACTATGTTTTAACTTATAGACTAAGAATAAAATACAAATTAAAAGTGATAAGTGAATAGTGAAAAAAAATAAGTGGGACTAATGGGTAGGATAGGAGGGAGTATGTTACAGCTAGTCCATTGAGAGACCATCTCTTTGAGAGACGTATCTTAAACCCAACCCATCAAAGATTAATGTCTACTTACCGTATTCTAAATGCTTACTTGCATTGTTTTTAATACTTACTCACCGTATCCTTAATGCCTACTTTCAATATCTTAAATATTTACTTACATCATTCTTAATGTCTACTTATAAAATTTTATAAAATATATAATAATCGGCCCAATTAGAGATGGTCTCTCAAAAAAATTTGCGTTTAAGTTAAAGACGGACGCCAAAAGAAATTAAAAAGAGTTAATAACCCCACCATTTGTTCTTCTCTCTCCTCTCTTCAATCATTCTCTAGTTTACTCACGTCTCTCTCTCACATTAAACCCCCCTTTCTCACTCTCCTTCTCTTTCTTTCGTGTGTGTGTTCCTCCAATTATACTAATAATTTTAATTTCAACTCAAAAGCAATTCTCCTTAGAGAATCAATCCACAAAGTTAAGATAATTTTAACCCATTAGTCCAAAAATTTTAATTTTTTTTCTTGTTATTTTTGTCAATTTTTAATTTTTAATTTTAAAAACCCACAGGAAATTCTCTTTCTTTACGGCTCTCTTTTCCTTGTTGTCTCCTGTTCAAGAAGATCACTTTTATTGGGTTTTCTTTTGTGTTTCGTGTGTAAATTCCTCCATTTGTTTTCTGCATGTAAATGCTCTTCAACTTTCGCACCAGCTTTCAACTTCGTTGACCCTTTTTGGGTAATTTTCTCTTTCTTTTTTGTTTTTTACTTTAAATTATTGAATGTTTAATTTGTAATGTAAGTTCTTCAACTTTTTGATTCTGGGCATTTATCAAATTCCTTTTCAATTTCTGGGTTGTTGTTTGGAAATGAATTGACTATGAATAATGAATTAATTCAGTTTTTAATTTAGGTTTATTTGATGTATTAACTTTTTATATCATAAATTATCAATTACTCCATATTCTAATAACTATAACAATTATTGTTGGGATTTATTTAATGTAGGCTACACCCAGCTATGTCTGCGAAATAAATAAAATAAACTTGATGCTTTTTTTATGCAAAAAATAATCCATGATTTTTGTTTTAAGAATGTGATTAGTTGAGGAGTTTTAGCCTATAAGCCATATGCCTTTCCTTGTAAGCTGTAATGTTGGTGCTTTTTTGAGTCAAGTTATCTTCTTTGACTTTGCATACAAACTACTATACTACTTTCATGCTCAAATGGTCTTTCCTTGGTAGATTTTTCATTACGGTCAACTAGTGTCGGTGCAAACATGGTATCATGAAATTGTTATTGATTTTTGTTAAAAGATATAATCTTTCTTATGTTTTCTAAATTGATGTTATGGTGTAATTTTTGTGGTCTCTAATAATACTATGTTCATGCAAGCTTCAAGAGACATGAGATGATCTTCCATGGTGTTTTATAGATGTATTATACTCCCTCCTATTCTTTCTACTTGTTGCACAATTAGAGATATTAAGGGTTTAAATATTGTTTCGGCAAGCGTGTAAAAGATAAATGGGACAAGTAGGTTGAATAGGAGGGAGTAGTAATAGTATATGGCTGGATTTAACCACATTTGTTTATGGTTTTAGGGAATAGAGGAAATTGTGTGAGAAATTAGGGTTTGATCAAGTGTTGTACTACTTGATAACATCAACAATAAACATAATAGAGGAGGGAGAAAGAGAGAAAAAGATGAGAGAATTTGGAAGATTATGAGATGTCAAAGAAAGTTGTGTTTTATGAATCTTTACGATGGTTTTTTCCATGTTTATATACTTCCTCCGTTACATTGTTATTGCTACATTTGATTTTTTACGCAATTCAATGTGTTATTTTGATCATTTATATATTGAACTATGTTAAATGATTCAAACAAGATCCCACTTGTATTTTTTCTTACACATTAGTCGCAATATAGAAATAAGCTTGAACGATAAATAGTGTTTATAACCGTAATGTAGCGAGTATTTCAGGATGGAGAAAGTATGAGAAAGAAAATTAGCTTGTTCAGTATGTTCACATGCTTCAGTTGTTTTTTCTCTGAGTACTATAGAGGACATTATTGTTTGCCTTACTCATATGTATGGTAATTTTTGTGAGACTGCTTGTAATTAAAGTTCCAATTTCTAATTCATTGATAATCCAATCACGATAGCCTAATTTGGTGAGCTCCAAGAGATAATGGCTTCTTTTTTACTGCTGGTATTTTAAATTGATAACAGAGTCTTTTTGATTGGCAGAGTTATACAATGGGTCAGGGTGCTGAAGATTCCGTTTTAGGTGAAATTCGAAACGTTTTACATGCTTGAAAATTTCAATGATTGTCACTTGTTTAACTTTTGCTATTGGGTTATGCTAGGCTCTTGGAAGATTCCAACAGCATGTAAGTCACTAGAAACGGGAACTAGTATGTGGAATAAGGGTTCCAACTCGTTGTATCATACCTCAAGTGACGCATCCTTATTCTCGAGCTCATTGCCTGTTCTTCCTCATGAAAAGTGTAAGCTTTTTTTCACAAAGAGCACCCCATTGTTCTCTTTTCTGTATATGAAGTCTGATCTCAGTGCTGACATGCAGTAAGCATCAATGATCCTGGGAATGGGCGGCAAGCTGCTGATGATGGCGGGAAAAACTTGAATAACGGGGACCTAGTTGTTGAGGGAAACGATTTACTTGACAATGATATTGTAAAGCACACAATTGGCTTTCTTTTACCTGGCGATGAAGACGAACTCTTTGCTGATATAGCAAATGATTATGATTTTAATACCGTGAGTAACCAAATAGATGATTTGGGGGAGGGTGATGTTTTTGGTAATTTGGGAGGTATGGAGTTAGAAAATGATGTCCAGGATAACTTGAGCTTAGATATGTCGATGGTCAGTCTCTCTGATGGCATAACTAGTAATGGAATGCTTCATTATGGCCCTCCAAATGGTATGGGAACTATTGCTGGAGAACATCCATACGGAGAACACCCTTCTCGAACACTATTTGTTCGTAATATAAATAGCAATGTTGAGGACTCTGAATTAAGAAGTCTTTTCGAGGTAAATCAGTGTTTTGTGCAGTTTAGGACTTGTTATACTTCTCATGAATAATGAAAAAAGCTTTGTTTCTAATGCTTTGTTTTCCGAATAAGATAGCGATCTATAGTAGATTCGTGGGAATGTGCTTTTCCTTAATCGTATTATTGCCTTTTCTTTTTATGTAGATAAGAATATGTGTTTTGAATGACTGACGGACGTTTATGTTATTATTTATGTAGTTAAGAATAAGTGTTTGTATAATTTACTGATTTTTATGTTAATACGTAATGTATGAAGTTTTTGTTACCGTCAATGCTTATCTAATTGCGTATAAAACTATTGGACTACTTTAGTCCCCTTTAAACTTGGACCAACACCCATGTGCTTTTCTATTTTGCTTCCTATTGGGTGGTGTGGTTATTATTTTCCCTTGCATACGAGTTCATTTTCCTTTTGAATCCGTCCATTGAAGTTTTCCCATTCCTGTTTTCATCTGCACATTTAACTTACCTTTTCATCTCACCACCCATTTTTTTCACTTTCCCGTAAAATATATTATTACTTACTCACTTATTAAATTTTCACCCCATTTGTTCTTGGGACTATTTCTTTGTGCTTTTATTGGTTTGTTTGGACAGTATTTTTCGTGGAACTTATAAAAAAATTGTGATTCCGAATGAAGTTATCTTCTTTGTCTTTCGTTTTTGTTTTTGATTATGGGTCCACAGGAAAGTCGGCTAGCAATGTGATTTTGCGAACCTGGTAGATACTTATATTTGCTTTTCTTTGTCTTCTGTTATGGAACAGCAATACGGCAACATCCGAACTCTGTATACAGCATGCAAGCACAGAGGCTTTGTGATGATTTCTTATTACGACATTCGTGATGCGAGAGCAGCCATGCGGGGTTTACAGAATAAGCCATTGCGCCGGAGGAAACTTGACATACACTTTTCTATTCCTAAGGTTTTACAGAATGTTTCTTGAATGTTTCTGCATACTTGCTTTGATAACCAATTTTCCATTTTGAAATAATTCTTTCATTAATTTATTTAGGATAACCCATCCGAGAAGGATATCAATCAGGGAACACTAGTGGTCTTTAATCTGGATCCATCAGTTTCAAATGAGGAACTGCGTCAGATTTTTGGGGTTTATGGAGAGGTCAAAGAGGTGATCAAATTCTCACTTATTTGTGTTTTAAGTTTATCAGATCTTTGGGATGAATCAAACAATATCCAATATGACTATCTTTTGATTCATAGATTTAAGAATCAAATCAAATATATTAAAATTGATTGATAAATAGTGTCTATAATGCCAATGGGACCTTGTTGTTGGAAGCGAGAGAGTATGATTCTTCGGTCTAACATAGTTTTCTTCGTTTTCCTGATACAGATAAGGGAAACACCGCATAAGAAGCATCATAAGTTTATTGAATTCTATGATGTGAGACATGCAGAGGCGGCACTCAGTGCATTGAATAGGAGTGACATAGCTGGAAAACGCATAAAGCTTGAACCCAGTCGCCCTGGTGGTACACGTCGAAAGTGTGTAACTTTTATTCTTACTTCTTGCCCCCTTTCAAGGCTTTCATGACCATGAAATTTCACATATTATGTATGTAGACATTGGAACAGGCCATGCTGGCATGTGGCATGAGCATGTCTCGCTCATGGCTTGCACAGCATGGCCTGCCAACCCCCGTAGTGGCTATTTTGGGAAAATGGCACTCTCCTACTTTTTTTATAATCAAGTTCCGGAGAAGTAAATAAAAAAGATATTTGTCCTTTGCCCGTTGCACGGCCCATGTGCTCGTATCGTGTCGTTTCACGGGCGATTGTTTGGTCAACTTGAGCTCAACCCGACCTGATCCATTATTGTTGCACCTGCCATGACATGACCCATGAGGCATGTAGTTTGCATAACACGAGACGATGACCATGTCTAAACATCTCTGTTTACTAATCTAATGAAACATGTTTATCTTTTTAGTTCAACTAATTATTTTATGTTTAACCTTATGGCCTTTTGGTTCGTTTAATAACTATGATCTTGTTTGCGAAAAGTTGAGAAATGCTGCATGCAATAATCTTCATTACATATTCGTAGCATCCTATTCAACATATGGAGGCCTTGATATCTAGCACTTTCTTTACTTGTAATCCCAGCTTGATGTTGCAATTGAATCATGAGCTTGAGCCTGAAGAATCACGATTTCGGCAGCTTGTTGGTTCTCCAATAAACAACTCCCCTCCTGGTAACATCATATAACTAACCTCTCTTGAATAGGTTGCATACTAATGACCACCCTAAAGCTGTCGGTACTATAATTTTGTGTTCTGATGACAGGCGGTTGGCTACAGCAGTTGAGCAGTCCTGTTGAAAACAATTCAATGCACACTTTTAGCAAATCCCCCGGATACAGGACAATGAGCCCTACAACAACAAACAGCCATCTTCCTGGATTGGCATCAATTCTGCATTCTCAAGCATCTGTTTCACCGAAACTTGCACCGATTGGCAAAGACTTCGGCAGGGGAAGCCATGTTGAGCAATTGTTTGGCAGTAGTTCTGAGCAGAGAGCCAATTTACAGCCTTCACATTCACTTCCTGGGCTGAAGTTAGGGAGCCAGTTATCTGGCTCCATATCATCGTTTTGTGGATCCACTTCAAATGGATCTACCATTGAGACTTTATCTGGACCCCAGTTTCTTTGGGGGAGTCCCAAAACCGTTTTAGAAAATTCAAAGTCAACTGCCTGGACAGCCCAATCGGGAAATCCCCTCTTGTCCAATGGACATCGGCATGGGTTTCCATATTCTGGTCGTCATGGGCCCTACGTAAGCTCAACCCAGCATTATCAGCAGCATGTTGGATCTGCTCCTTCTGGTATTCATCATCTAGAAAGGCACTTTGGCTTCTTTCCAGAATCACCAGAGACATCATATGTGAACCATGGTGGTTTTGGGAGTGTAACCCGAGTTCCTAACAATGGCAGTTACATGATGAATGTTGGTCCTCGATCCACACTACATGGTAGCATTGCGGGGAACATGTCTGAAAGTAATTCCCCTAGTTTTAGGATCATGTCTTCACCAAGACTTAGTCCTGTATTTCTTGGTAATGGTTTATATCCTGGGCAAGTTGTTGGCTTAGAGTCTGAGCGAATTCGAAGTCGACGGTTTGAAAATAATGTAAATCAGGTTGATAGCAAAAGGCACTTTCAATTAGACTTGGAGAAGATTGCAAGTGGTGAAGATACCAGGACAACGTTGATGATAAAAAATATTCCAAACAAGTAAGGATGGCATTTATGCTCGTTATTAGATGCAATCTTATTATGAACTCTTCTTTCCTATTAGTTTAACAAATTTTGTTCCGTCTTGCATCTAGGTATACCTCAAAGATGTTATTAACCGCTATCGATGAAAATCACAAAGGCACTTATGATTTTATCTATCTACCCATTGATTTCAAGGTAACTTCGACAAGAAGAGAAAAACTCCATTTTAGATTCAGTTGCAATGAGAGTTGTTGATTTTCTCGAGCTAATTGTTTCTAGAATTGTTTTTATTCGCAGAACAAGTGTAATGTAGGTTACGCGTTTATCAATATGCTGTCTCCATCGCACATCATCCCATTCTATAAGGTACTACTTTGTGCTTTTTGAGGCTTTCTCATTTTTCCCAATGCTATGCTTTCTATTCAGTGTCCTCAGCTGAAGTTTTGGCAAATTCTTACCTAGCTGGTGTTTTCTGAGTGTATCGTGAGTTTATGTCTAAGCAGGACTAGTGTCGCATATTTGCTAATTGACTTGCGAATCTCGAATCGAAAAAAGTGAATTATGATCGGTTTTAGGCTATTTTTGAATCATATTGAACGAATCACGAATCCAAAAGGCAAACTAACTAGCGAATTATGTTTCACTGCAGGACCTTTCTTTTTACATACATTGCTCTTCCTTTAACCTTGTTTTAGATAATCGAATCTTGTCTCAGTTGGAGCAAATACCGTCTTTCTCGGACCAGGTCCTGAGTTCAATTCTCATGTAGCCCTTCAGCCTACCATGTAATAAAAAAACATCATTTTAGGTTTTTAGCTGGCGAGAACATGGGTTGGTCTAGTGGTTGAAGACTTCCCTTTTACCCTTGTAGTTGTGACAAGACTTCGATTCTCACCTACAGGCTATATGACTTTCCTCTTCCCCTTGCATGTATGGGACTTTCCAGCTTTACCCGACCAAAAAATAGAACATTGTTTACTATCATTCTCCCTCGATCACTTCGTACAGTAATTTAATATCAATATTTTGGTTTCTTTTAAATAGGCTTTTAATGGCAAGAAGTGGGAAAAATTTAATAGTGAGAAAGTAGCATCCTTGGCATATGCTCGCATTCAGGGAAGGTCAGCCCTCATTGCCCACTTTCAGAATTCGAGCTTAATGAATGAAGATAAGCGTTGTCAACCCATTTTATTCCATTCCGATGGCAATGAAGTAGATGAGCAGGTGCGTTTTCTTAATCAAATATTTGTGTACTTTGTCATCTTAGTTGTAGAACTTGTGGGTTATCTAACGCACAAGTTTTTTCCAGATTATCCAAGAACATCTGCTTTCAAACAGTTTTAACATCCAGAATTGCGAGTCAAATGTGTCCGATTCAGACGAACCCGTTGGAAACAATGGAAAAGATGGTCTAGACGAGAATCCCGACAGACTTTTGTAGAAATGGTTCACCATACTACTCGGGAGGCTGGTTAATATGCTAACTTTTTTTGTATATACGATGAAAATGTGTTTTGAATCCGGACTCATGGTTTTTTGCTCGAGAACTCTGGAACTAGCGGCTGTGGTTTGGCTTGGCAGGCTATGCGGGACCAAGGACTAAAAAGCTGAAGTAAATAATCCAATCCCCTCTTCTGTTTTTCTGTTTCGGAAAAAGAAAAATCGAATAGTTTTCCCCTCCGTTATTTTTTTTATGTAGGGGTCCGTAAAATTGTAATTTGTGATTTTTGAGTCGGATCAAATTGTGAATATAATCCAATACATAGTGTCAAAAACTAATGTTATGTATATGAAATTCCTATCGATAAAGTCTTTGTAATTTACAGTTATTTGTTATCGCAATTCTCCGTATCGAATTGCTTCGTACGCGATACTACACCTTTTGTCTATTGTCGTGAAAAATTTTGCAGAAGTCACATAATATATTTAGAGTTATAACATTTATTTGGAGTTATAACATGATATATTTGGTGTTATACCAGCATATATTTGAGGTTATAATATAATTTATTTGGGTTATAACATAATATATTTGAAGCTATAGCAATATATATATTTGAGGTTATAACATAATATATATGAGGTTATAGCAATATATATTTGTGGTTATAACATATTATATTTGAGGTTATAATATAATATATAGTTCGGTATATAATGGTCTGTGTTTGAGGGTATAGTATTTTTATAACACCAAATATATTATGTTATAATTTCAAATGTATGTTGTTATAACTCCATATATATATTATATTATTACTTCAAATATACATTGTTACAATTCTAGATATATTATGTTATAACCTCAAATATATTATGTTATAACCACAAATATATGTTGTTATAACCCATATACTTCCTCCGTTTCATAATTGTTGCTACATTTGCATGGGCACGGGAATTAAGAAAAGTGATTGACCTACACTGTAGCTGATTGTTTATTTTATAGAGTATAGTATTTTATTATTGTTAATTGAAAAAGAAAAAGGAAAAATAGGTTGTTAAGTTACTTTATAGAGTATAGTATATATTTTATTATAGAGTATAGAGTATAGAGTAGGATAAAAATAGGGGTAGATAGAACTTTAAATGATTGTTTTATTACTAAAAACGGAAATGTAGCAAGTAATATGAAATTGCCAAAAATAGAAAATGTAGCAGGTATTATAGAACGGAGGAAGTATATTATGTTATAACCACAAATATATGTTGTTATAACCCCATATATATTATGTTATAACCTCAAATATATATTGTTATAATTTCAAATATATTATGTTATAATCCAAAATAAATTATGTAATAAACCTCAAATATATGCTGGTATAACACCAAATATATTATGTTATAACCCCAAATATATTATGTGACTTTTCACATTAAACTTACACGTGTGTGTCAGTTTTTTTAAAATTAATATAATAGACTGGACTTTTGAGAAACGTCTTTAGAAAAGACGGTTTCAAGTAAAAATTGTTGATAATAAAATCGCCAAGCACACAAATGAGATGGTAACAAGAGATTTAATGTTGTACTGAATAGTTTTTGAAGTCATTTTAGAAACTTTTCCTATTAGAATATATCACCAACAACTGGAAAATTGCAGTTAGAATAAATTATTAACACAAGAATTTCAAGCATATATAAATAGTTGAAAGATAGATAAAACAATTCAAGATTTACGAAAATACATAAATTTTTATGTCAGTTGATCAAAAAACATAATAATTTGTGAGTTTGATCTTGCGGAAATCCAAGTAAATCACAAAAAATGATCATTTTTGAATTCAAGTCCTATGTCTTTTATTTTAGAATTAGAAGGCATCAATTCATTCAAATTGTTTCAATCAATCAATATTTTGATTAATGTAAACAACACATATTTTAAAGAGTTTATTTATTTATTTATTTTTTATTTCAGTTAACAGTTTAAACATGATTAGTATCATTCATAAGCGTTAACCATAGAAACAAATAAGAAATCGTTAAACAAAGCAAGGACACATGAAAACTGTCAGACATCAAATTGTATTGCACAACTATGCATTACGTGACCTAGGTCGCGCTACACATAACTTGTTGCCTGCCTTTATTGTCTTTCATGCATACTTCTTCTCAATTTACTGAAATAAATATATTTGACATATAAAGCTTATTTAAAACTTTTATACTTCCTTATTGTACTTAGATATAATATCAATCAATAAAATGATGCATCATATTACTCTTCTTTGGGGGATGATATTCTCTCAATTGCCTTTTCTTCGACCTTTATTTGCGACTTTGTTATTTCATAGTTAAAATTTGATTGATAAATATCTAATTTTAAGATTTAGAGGCTAACGAGTGATAATTATGCAGGTTTTACATCATATTAGATCTAGTGAAGATAAATATGGATGTGAATTTTCAGGGTAATGTGTGGATATGAGTATGCAGACTCATCCTCATCATTGGGTAAGGGATGTATGGTGGGTATGAGGTCTTACCAGTTCCATATTCACCCCATCTACCCCATACTCACTTGCTCATATATACAATGTACCACCTGATATCAATTTTACTTGTTTTTATCTGAACTATCGACAAAAAAATACTTCCTTTATGCCAATAAGACTAAATAAAAGAGAACGAGAAGTTGTGATATTTTAACATTAAGTGTAATAAATGTAATTTTTAAATGAAGTGAATTAGCTGCGTAGATCATATTTTAAAAAATGTAAATAAGTAAATAAGATTAAAAAAAGTATCGAGCCAATATTTAAAATTAAAAATGGTGTAATATAAGTAAGATAATATTAGTTAAATAAAATAAAAAACCCAAAAAAATAATGTAATGTGCAACAACCAAAATCAACGCGCAATAGTAAGAACGTATACCTCCGACTCCTTTCTCCTCCTTTCATTCCGCGTAACAGCACGTGTCAATGTAAAACCGCGGACCTATAATAACAATACACGTGTCAATAATCTACCGGGTAAATTTTGTTGCTGAAGGATTTTCATCCTAGCCGTCCTTTCTCTCTCTTATGGAGACAAAGTCAGACTACTATGCCAACTTCGGAATTGAACCTCCTTCTCTCTCTCTCCTAAAGTCATTTTCACTCCTGCTGTGACTAAGTCCTTCCAGAGAGAGAAAATTTGAAGAGAGAGAAAGTTCCACGGCTGCTTCTGTCGAGGTATTCTGCTCTTTCCTCTCACTTCTGTTAACTCGAATTCTTCAATTTGTTCCTTATGTTTGCATCAATTTCCGTTTCTTTTTGTTTGTGTGCAATTTTGTTTGTATTAACTTGTTGACTAGTTCATTGATTACCTTTTTCGATTGTTCATGCTTTTTTTTGGAGGTTCTAGTGTTCTTTCTTGCTGGATTTTAAGGTTTTGGATTAAATTTGTTGTTTATACTCGTGTTTGATAGTTTTTGTCGGTATTTATGGTTTGTGGTTTCATTTTTTTATGAATTAGACTTCAGTTTATTTATTATTTTGACTTGTTGGAATTGATAATTATATTAGGTTTAAGGAATGGAGATTTAGTTAGAATTCGTTCATTCGGTTTTCTCAGTTTCGGATTGTGTTGGATTTGTATTATTTTTTTCCTCAGCTTGAATTAGTCTTTAAGTTTTGATCTGGGTAATGATATCTTCCAATAGATTTTGTTCATTTCCCTACCTTTCCAGTTGTATGGATGGGACGCCGCCTCTTAATTTTCAATTTGCTGATAGTTTTGGTATTTTTTTGTCCTGTTGGTTGCTATAACTCGAGCAATTTTTCTGCTTGCCTTTTCCTTTGTCTAATTGAGTATAAAAGAGATCTGATGACAAATTTATTTCTCGGTGAACTAGTAGATGTATGAGCTGATGAGTGTCATACTCATAATTCATATGCCTAAATTATGCTTGGAAAACACGTTTAATGTATTTTACATTGATATGTAGTTTGGATTTGATAAGGTCTCTATTTGACTTAATCTCCTCTTTGTATGAATTAAAAAATGTTGCTTACCTTCCATACCTAGTGATGGAGGTGGGAGACAAAATAGCGATGCTGCCTTGCTTGTAGACTACTGCACATTGATATGAGTTTATTAGTTATTCTTCTTCCCTGTGTACACCAACTGAGAACACACTGTTACATTTTATAGCATGTGTGGTCTCTCTTTGTCTTTTTCATTTTACTATCTGCATGACTCCACACCTTAGTTTTGAAAAGCTTGCCTAGGCGGCTAGGCTTGTATAAGGCTAGTGCCTCGGGTGGGGAAGGTTTGATGCCTTGTTTGGGCTTAATGAGGCTATTCTTTTAGTCAAGCTCCTCAGAGCGCTTTATAGAGCCTTAAGCCAAGCCCCTCAAAACACCTTAGAGCGCCTTTTGGTCTTAATCTCAAAAGGAACCCATTTGATGCGAGCATCCACCACTAGATTTATTTTCTCTTTATTTCTCCTCTTTTCTTTTCTTCTTTTTATTTTTTTAGTTTTTTTTTGTGAAGTTTTTAATTTATTTTTAACACATTTGGCGCATAGAGCCTCCGGGGACCTTTAGTGCCTCAGTGCGCCTCATGCCTTTCAAAACTAAGCTTCACACTTATGTCCAGATTTGTGGTCTTGTACAGGACCTATTAGTTTTTCTGCTTGGCCTAATGCTTCAACGCCCAAATTGATGGTTGATGTTCTTTAAACTTGATGGTTTTGTACGTTAGGGACTTAGGGTTTAGCGCTTATTTTTGGAATTGGTTCAAAAAACTTTTTTAGCTCGAGCACTAGACTTAAGAAAACGAATCTGCCTTCATTTTTCAGCATCTAGATGCTGTTGGAGAATTCCCTTGTAACTATTGACCTCATTTTGGCTCCTATCCTCTTGAGTTGTCTATGCCAAGTTCTGTCCAAGTTGCTTATATTTCCATTGATGGTTTCTTTGCAGTCTGTTGCCGATTGAATATTATACTGGGGTACATCTTCCCCACTGATGATACCAAAGAAAGATTGTCAAAATATCGAGTATAGTGCAAATGCCATCACTAAGAATGAAGAAGAAGTCAAGTGTGTGTTGTCTGAAAGAAAAATATTCTTTGCGTGTTTGTCAAAAATCGAGTACAATATCCAAAAGTTCTCATGTCAAAACTTCTCAGTTAACAGCTGAATCTGGTACTTGCTGTCAGAGCTGTCAGGAAGGTAAGCCATGCAGCATCATTTAGAAGCTAACGTTACTAGAACTCTGAACTTTTTCACAGTGACGTACTTATTGCCTTGCAATCTATTTTTTTCCCTTTTTTTTTCACTTATAAGGTAAGCAATATTGTTTTTATGTACCCTTTTTGGGTTCTACACTTCTACCTCTAGTTTATGGATGTGTTTTTTTGTCAGGGACACAGTGAATACGTTTACAAGTCAAATTTTACA
This sequence comes from Amaranthus tricolor, assembly GCF_026212465.1. Lineage (NCBI taxonomy): Eukaryota > Viridiplantae > Streptophyta > Magnoliopsida > Caryophyllales > Amaranthaceae > Amaranthus > Amaranthus tricolor. The sequence continues at coordinate 26,005,433 of NC_080052.1, read as the reverse complement.
TAATTATCTCCTCTACACCTATTACAATATGCCAAAATATTTTTTTTTATCTCAATTTGCTTTTGAAATGGTTTCTTAGCAATAAAATCTGGTAAGAAAGTCAAGTTTCGAGCTTGTCAAAGGTGCCTTTTTAAAGGAGCCATAAAAGATACTCTTTATTCAAATGAAGAAGTATTTTAAGATACTTTCTTTCTATAACTCAAATGGCCAAGTTACTTTCTTTTATAACTCAAATGGCCGAGTCAATGCTGGTATTCTGACTTCATTGGTGGAATCTGATGTTGAGGCACCTTGTTTCTATTGAATAAATGGTATTTTTTTTGGCTAAAAGTATTATAAAATTTACGTGTGTCTAATTATTTTCTGAAAATAATATCCAACCAAAAACCCTTTACTCAAAATAATATCCAACCAAAAACCCTTTACGGCTACAGATCGACCGTCTAACTAGCTGCAACAGAATGAGTTTTGGATTTTTCTATGTTAAGTTGGAGATTTAAAAATGCAAAGTTATCAGAAATAAGGTGTTGGAGATCTTTTTCTCTATATGTTAATATTGATGTTATGAATTTCTTCATAGAGTTAATAAAATTATGAAGTTTAAGACTGTTAGTTTGTGCGTGCTATAATCTTAAAGTCAAAATTGACCAATAAGTCAAGTTCTTCCCTCAGAGATAGATGTATATGCGTAGCTTGTTTATCATGCGCTGCACTTCTCAAATCCATAGCTTGTGATCCATATGTACCTGTGATGTATGACAGATTGTTTGTCCCTTGAGGTGAAATGCTTATTCACCAATCAATTCTACACTATTGTTGTGTTAATGAAGATGGATGTTTAGAATATGCATCCTTAATCACTTTCCATGTTCTTTGTTCCTGTAATGGAACACTTTTCAGATGTTTCCCTCAATAGAAGATTACATCAACATAATATAACTGCTTTGAAAGGCTCCATTACTAGGCTATATTCAAAATGAGCAAAACAATTTGTGAAAAACTTCCTGTCAATGAACTTGAGAAGTTGTCTTATTGTATTTTGTCTTTGAACCTGTTGTAAGATAAGAAAATTAATATTTGTATGGAAGTTTTTTTTTTAATTTTTTTTTAATTTTTTACATAGTATTATTAAGAAAAGAGTCCAAAAAATACTTTCTTCTAACTACGAACCCTTTAATAGAATGTGAAAATATGAAGCTTCTTTAGAACAAATTACTGTTTTTGATCTCATGTATGAGGAAATTATGGAGTTAATTTCTTTCCAACTAAAGGAAGTTAATATATAATCCTTGGAGTTATCAAGCTAAATCTCTATTCTGAAAGCTTGTAGATGTGCTTTTAGTACTCATTTATCACAATTCTGTCTTGATTGACAAAGTTGAAATAAATTTTACGAACAGCAAGAACAAGGGATGTTGAAATTTTAATGGACGACCAAGATATCCCAAAAGCAAAATGAAGGATAAGTCATTTAATCGTTGTTCTGTCATGATAGCCAAAGGTAAATAAATTTTACTAACAAAAAGAACAAGGGGTAAAGTTTTTGTGGAAGACTTAGTTATTTCAAAAGCAACATGAAAGGACAAGAAATGGGTTATGTTGACAGTAGAACAAATGTACGCTGGAGAAGCAAGTGAGTGGCTTTAGTAGAAATTATATAAAGTATGTCATACTCGTTCGTCTTGAATGCCAATAGCTCTATGCTTTTAACACATTAAAAATGTCTAATTTAATAAAATTTAACTTATTTACTAAGGACTCTTGTTGAAGATTTCGATATGCACCCTTGAAAAGTATAATAGTGAAATGTGAAAATAGTGGTGCAACTTAGGTTAGAAGTGATTTTGGGTTTATTTTGTTGATTGCAATTTTGGATCTTTTATAACCATCTAGCAGCTGATTTCCATATTAGGGACTGGAGAACATACTTTTAAGGGATAATATCTACTGTTTTAATTTTTTTTTCTTTTTTTGCCTCCTGTTTTTGTTCCTTGCGAATTGCTGTCCATTTTTGGAAAAATTTCATGATGACCTACATATTATTTGTGCAGTTTTTGCTAGCAGTGAATCAAATATCCAGGATGCTGGAGCTGTTAAAGCAACCAACTCAGATGAGTGGGAATGTGGTGAAGACATCTTCAAGCATCTTGCCACTTCTTTGAGTGATTCTGATTTGATCGAGGGAATGGTAAGATATTGTCCTGGATAGTGGATATCTTCTTTGATGCTGGTCCATTTCTGCTTATTTCCATGTAATTATAGGAGCTAAAAATATATGTAACTGCCTCTTACACTCTAATAAAATTCTGGCCTGGACCTGGACTTGAATTGAGGCATGAAGTTCATTTGCTTGATTTGTGCATATAATTTCTACCTATTTACTTTGTTCTGAGGTAACTTGAGAAAAATAAGGAAATGCTTTATAAGTAAAAGGGGACACCTAGAAGGTTTTCATCCTAATCTAAAAGGAGGGCTAGATGGAAAAAGTGAAGGTGTCAGTTTATATTCATTTAGCTAGCTGGCTAGTACCACAAAAGAAATAAAATAAAATAAAATAAAAATAAGACAGTGCCCTGCAATATTGATGTGCTGTGCACTCTTACTCAGTTAGGCATACATTAATGATACATTGATGCCAAAGAAATACCCTTAAGCTCGGTGTCGAAACAGGATTTGTCTTGGACTTATAAAGATCAAGGCTCACTTGTCTATTCTGTCTTAATTTTTTTCCTTCAGTTCTCATTTTCATTATGATAATCTTAGTTGTCTATGTGACAGTAAAGATTTTTTCTTACGAGGAAATTTCCTTGAATTTAATATAGTCATCAATTCGTCATGTAGTCTCTTGAAAAATTTGATCTTCTATGCAGAAACTACCTCCTGTGTCATGCTCCACAGACTTTGGGACAATTTTCTCTCCTACTTTCTGTCAAATTGATGTCCGAGATATACCAAACTCTTATGATGCTGCAGGTACAGGCATAAGCACATTTCTTTGTTTGTTTCGATTTATTTTCATAATGATGCGGTTTAAGTACACATGCTTGCTTTTTGCCAGTTTTATTCTGTGCCTTTTTTCAATTGTTAGATAGTTACTGTTTGGGAAAACAATATATGGCTGCTTTTGTAACAATCTTTAGTGCAAGTTGAAATGTTTCTATTGAACATCTATCAATTGTGGACATGTTGTTGCAAGATCAGTTAACTAGATATAATATTTTCTGTGCCTTAAAGCAAAAATAATGAGTAATAAATCATTAGTATAGGCTTTAGTCTATACAAATTTAGTAATGTTTTTAATTTGATTTGCTAGTTAAAGAATTTACGTTTATTTTTCTTTGTTAAGCCATCAAGGACATGGAAGGTTCTGCATAATACATAGGTGTCTATGCATGCTCATCTTTAAGATTAAATCCAAAATATGTGATTGCTGAGGGTTCAAGTTCTACTGGTTTTTTTTTACAGGAGTCGGTATTGATGCTGATCCATTTAATTTCAATACGACTGATGACAGTGATGGTAATAATGGAAGTTCATCTGACTCCCAAACTTGCAACATATCAGATTTCTACATTTCAGACATGGTTCTTGCAGGTTCGACGTTTGACGGGAGTTTTGTGTGTGATGATATTGCACTTGGTAATACGGAATCTAACATCTTTGATGCTACTCAACGACACATAATGTTGCCCTTTCTAAATGATCCCATGGAATTGAGCGAAATACTCAATCAGCGACCATCTGAAGAAGCTAAGGTGGACTGTGATGGTTCAAGTTTTTTGTTAGCTATTCATCAGATTCGTCCTGGTGAACAAGAAGCAGATCGTAATTGTGTTGACTCAGATGAGGAGCAATACTTAGATCCACACTGTTTTGATAGAAACTTGCCTGACTTGTCGGAGATCGTACCTAGTACTCGACCGACTATTTTGCCCAAGGAATCCCGGGAAAAGAAGCCCATAACTTTAGTACTTGATTTAGATGGTGAGTTTTTGTTACTTATCAATTTTCCTAAGGTTGACTTTCGTAATTATTAATCTTTCTGATTTTTTCCTTTCTGAAATGTTGGATTAATTTGACTATAATGAGTGGGAATGAGGACCTGATTATATGCTTCAGTATCTCCTCACCCACTGCCTCTATCGCTAAGGTCAACTATCGGTGATGGTCCTCAATTTTCTTGAGGGTTATGCCATTAGTTTCTTTCTTAAAACTTGTTTCAAAATCTAGAATAACTCTTTCTACACCTGACATCAGACTTCGATATATCGTTAACAGTGACTTTGTTTTTTTGCAGAAACCCTCGTCCACAGTACTTTGGAACATTGTGAGAATGCGGATTTTACTTTTAAAGTTTTCTGCAACATGAAAGAGCATACTGTATATGTTAAAGAAAGGCCTCATCTTCGAGCTTTCTTGAAGACAGTTGCAGAAATGTTTGAAATTGTTATTTTCACTGCCAGCCAAAGTATTTATGCAGAGCAACTTTTGGACATACTGGATCCTGATGGAAAGCTTATCTCTGGCCGAGCTTATCGTGAATCCTGCATTTTCTCTAATGGAAGCTATATTAAAGACTTGACAGTGTTGGGTCATGATCTTGCTAAAGTTCTGATAGTAGATAACTCTCCTCAGGTATTTGTTGCTCACCTTATCTCATCACTTAGCCGGGACCTAATCTTGTTGTGCTGTCTCTTCTTGGCTTGATTTTCTTGATTTTGCTTGATGATTTCTCTTCCTTTGTTATTCTAATTTCTAAAGCATAAAGAAAGTACTTAGATTCCCGAACTTAGTTGGAAGTCATGGGGGATCCTTTCTTGGGGAGCTAGAATTTAGGCGTAAGTAGCTTTTAACCTTTTTATAAGTCGAGAACTTAGTTCAGTTGCAGTTTCATTGCCTAAGGTGTGTGTGTGTGTGTGTGTGTGCGGGCGCATGCGCGTGTGTGGATCTTGACATTATATCTTCTCTTCTGTCAGGTTTTCAGGTTACAAATCAATAATGGAATTCCAATCAAGAGCTGGTTTGATGACCCGTCAGACAATGAGCTAATGTCTTTGGTTTCATTTCTGGAGACCTTGACTGATGTTGATGATGTGCGCCCTCTTATTGCTAAGAGATTCGGTAACAAGGAATAGAATCCCCCTGTTCTCTTATTTTTTCTAGAGTTATACCATTGATTAACTCTTGCGTCGTCCCATTTTTGCAAAAGCAAGCAACTCGTCTGATGCCCTTTCTCATTTATCCTTCCTATAATTTTTCGTGAAATAATTAGCTTTTCTGCTTGAGGTAGGTTTTTTGTTTGTCTTTTTTGTTATCTTCTACTGGCTAATGTCCTAAGTGTTATATGATTGATGCGAAAGGTAGTTTCAGGATCATGTTTAAATGTTATTTTTGTACAGTTAAAAGATATTATTATCCGAAAATTTGTATATGATTCAGCAGTTTCTTACTCCAGTTTTTTCTGAGCCTTTAGAAATCAATGATAGACATGTTTGCAATTTAGGTATAGGTTGAATTGGGCAACAAATACGCATAATTGCAATTCCACAGAATAGTGATACAGTTATCATTTATGAGTCAGATGTAAAAAATTTTGGAAGTAAAAAAAAAAGTTGATCAAGTGTGGTGACTACACTCCAAAAAAATAGAGAAAAAAAGAAAAATGGAAAGGAAAAAAAATGAAAAAGAGGAGAACATGGAGAAAGCAAAAGAAATGAATGGAAGTTGATCAAGTGGTGAATGGTGAGACATTGGGTGCATGGTAAGCAAGAAAGTTTTTATCATGTTGGCTGCTCTCCTACCCAAGAAAAACAAAGAAAAAAGAGACAAAATGGAAGAAAGAACAAGAGAAGAGAAGAAAAAAAGATGGAGAAATAACATTTGCTCAGTTTTGTGGCTATTGGGTCTGCATGTCCACCAGCCGCGTATGAGCAAATGCTGCTTTCATTGGCTTTTTTATCATGTACTTGTGAATGAAATATTTCTACATAAAATTGCTATATGCATGTGATTGACGTGCTAAAGATAAGGCTCAATCAGTGTAAATTAGAGTATTTTGACATAAGATTGGATAAGTGCATCATTATGAAAATTATTTAAACTGAACTTTTGTTTGAATGGAACTAGAAGTATTGAAAATCGTGGATTGAGGGGTTAAATCCTTTATGAAATTTTAATATGAAAAAACTTAATATAACAGTGCCCTAAAAAACTTTTATCTCAGACTTGCTTCTGGTACGAATGAGTGTTATGTAGCAGGACGAGCCCATTACATTATCCTAAGTACATGCCTTTGATGGCTTTGTGGTGATTAATAAAATTAAAAGGGGTTTTTCTGGACTCTTTCTGTCAAAGTACCTCTCACCATCTTGATGCAAGGACCCTTTCCAAGCTATAAACTATCAAGAGATTTAGATATGTTCTCAAGCTTACTTAAGGTGGGTCATCCGTTTATACACTATGTTTCCTATAGATAGTCAAGATAAGACTCTTGTCTATATAGTACATCTTCCTACTTGGAGACTATATCTATTCCTCTGTGATTTTTTCATTTTATACATGTCTAATACCATGAAAACACTGTTGGATTTCAAGAATTTCTGACCCTGTCCTCCATTAGGCCTTGAAAATGTTGTGTTGATATGTGAAGGCTTAATGATTGTTAGAAATGTTGGTTTCCTTTTCTGGAAAAAATTTGGGGGTATCACAGCATTTTGAGGCACTTGAACCAATATAATAAAGTCTGTGTCCTTCAAACTTCTTCTCAGTATTGCTTTTCCAGGTTGTAAGAAATTTGTCTGACGTAAGGCCGCCGAATGGCTCTGGGTTGAAGAGAAAAACAAGAAGTACCTGTTCTTGACGCTCTTTACACTTTCACATAATGTAAGCCATCTTTTTTTTTTTTTAAAATCAACATGATTTTTAGTCTCTCTTCTTTTGTTACAGTGATGAACCAATGACAAGCTTACTTGCCTGCATGATTATCTTGTGTAAATTGTGTTCGGGTTTGATTGGCCCATTAATTGATTGAAATACTAAAATTTTGATAGTTTTACAAGTTTTGGGGGCATTTGGTAGTTGGCTTTTAGATTAGCTTTTTGGTTGGCTTTTGGCGGCTTCAGTTGGCTTTTAAGCCAAAATTAAAATGCTACTCTAGTTAGCTTTTTTGTTGGCTTTTGGCTTGTGGACCTACTTTTTCTCTAATAAACAGTCAACGGCCAATGCCTAAATTTACTAAACATCTCCGTAAACAGCTGGCTTTTCAGCTAGTTTAAAAGCCAACAAAAGCAACCAACATTTCAGCTGGTTAAACAAGCCAACTAAAAGCCAACAACCAACAGCCAATTGCCTAACACCCCTGTCTTAGGCCAACAAATTAGCGCAGAGACCAAATTGGATCAATTAGGATTATTCAATCCTATATTAATCTATTCAGTTGGACCTTGTGATTATTATACTTCTTCCTTTTGCTTGCTTGCTTGCATGGCTTAGAAAATCTTGATCTTTAGTCTCCTTTATCCTGCTATTTAATCCTGGAACTTAAATCTCAAGTGTTTGATTGTTTGAATTTTCCGCCTGCTGCTGAATTTATTTATGTTTCTCGAGAAGTTATACTGAAATGTTGTGGCTCTGGTTGTTGTGATCTGTGTGTTAATCTTGGCCTGGTTAAAGCTTGATAGAGTTGTAGTCTCTGTCTATGTATATAGATCTGAAGATGTATGGCTTGGGGCTTTGTTACAAGAGAGGAAAAGTTTGCATATAGATTGCTACTTGCTTGCTGTAATTGCATGTTTTGATTTCTCTATCATGCCTTACATCATCAAAGAATAAACCAATGGTTATCAAGCTCTCCATTTTTAATCTGCTGTCAATTATCATCCTATAATTATGCTTCAGTTCACCTATAAATATTCTACACTTTACAGTTTACAGTATGGTACTTACCTGAGTTATATTGTTAATAGGAATATTCTCTTTATAACAGCTTTAGTATACTGACGAAAGGGTAAGTGTTTATGTCTAAATAAACGTGTAATGAGCTTTTTGTCTGCAAATCACTGATTTATTTTTTTCAGTCACTGATTTATATTTTTGACTAAGGCTGTACGGATCTTGCTAGTACCTACTTCATAGGCTTGTCCTTTAATTTGTTTATCTCAGAGAGCATATAGTACTGATTTTAGCAGGCATCCCTGAAAACCATAATCCCGATAGTGCAGCACTGCAGCTTCAAGAAAGAGACAAATTGGGGATGTTTCGTCAATAATCATCTAAAGTATGGTGAAGCAATTGTTTGTTCACTATTGGATGTTTGTATTATTATTTTTGTTTGCGTCGACGAGTATACAATAAGAATGAGGTAGGGTTGTGATGTCTTCTGCCAGTCTGAAGTCTCTAGTTTGTCGTAAATCTCTATCAAATCGGGTTTGTAAGTCAGGTTTGGGAGATTGCGTGTTGCCACTTTTGTTCATCAAAGTGCACAGGCCTATAGGAAGCAATGCTTGAGCGCCAAATAACAATGTGCTCTCGAGGAAGTGATGTCAAGGTTCAGGAAGTGCTCTCGAGGAAGTGCACTGGCCTATAGGAATCTGCAGCATGTTTGATGATTTTTATAACCTAACTGATGGTAATTTGTTGTTTCCTTGATTAAAGACCTGGTGTTGGGAAGGCTATGGTGCTCTTTGACCTTTGCTTGCAAAAAAAAAAAAAATGAATCTTCATGGATTGATGTGGCCTCTTTCCTGCGGAAGAAGAGTTTAAATTTCCAGGGAGCTATTCTACTGAGATCGGTTAGAGTCATACTGTTCTGACCTTTAATTAAAATTGTATTTAGAATGTGCTTTTTTGTAACCGTAAGTGTATATCCATTAGATTGTGCTTCCGTAGATACATTATCAGTTTTATTTTATTGTAGTGTAATCTCGTTCTTTCTAGACAGCAAGTCAAATGGCTTCAGATTGACGATAGAGGAACTGAGATGCTATTTCCTTTGCTTGGGCTTCCCTCTTTCTTGAAGATCTTCATGCATTCTAGATGGACAGTGTAATTGTAACTGTAATAAAAAAAATCTATAAATGCTATGATAAATATAAAATTATATACTTATTAGTTACTCATTCTTATTCACCACATGTGTTCCATTTGCTTTATATACTCTATTTAATACACTTATTTAATTTTTAATATCTCTAATTGCGCATAATTAAAAATTATGGAAAGTTGATATAAATAATCCTTGCATTAAGACAAATCAAATAAAATTTCACTTTACTATATTTTAACTTATAGATTAATAATAAAATGTAAATTAAGAGTAAGAGATGAACAGTGTTCAAAAAGCGAATGGGACATTTGTGGAGAATAAGAGAGAGTAAAATATAACTTCAGAAAATGAATGCTACCGAAAATTTATGAATATAAAAAGAATCAATTTGAATGTTTAAGTTAGACGTTTATTTACAGAATAAAATATCGTCAACAAAAATAAAATATGATCACAAATTCTTGTGTGAAATGGTAACATGTTGAGGCCCTTTCATACTTGAGCCGCATAGCCCAATTAAAATAATTATCACATATAGACTCTTTGATTTGAGGTCGTCTCAATAGAAGAGAATTTCTCATAAAAGCAACACAAATATGATTCTTTTAACTCAAAGCATAAATTATTAATTGTAACCAAAAGAAAAAGCATTTGAATAGAGGTTAAAGTAAGTTCAATCTGAAATTTAAAACTTCAAAGATATTTCAATAATTCCACATTTTGCTCATTTATCCAAAACAAGAATTTATTGATCAACCTCAAATAAATTCAACTTTGACCTGTTAAGTTATTAACCTATTGAAGTTGATATTTTAACATATTAAACTTGATATTTTAACCTAATGAAATTGATGTTTTTATTGTAGTTGATTAAAACACCAACTTTAAAATATCAACTTCAATTGGTTAACATATTAACTTCAACAAGTTAAGACACTAATTTTAATAGGTTAAAATACCAGCTTCAATAACTTAAAATGCCAACTTAAAAAAGTCAAAATAATAACTTAAGCAACATCAAACACCAACTCAAATAGGTTAAAATGCCAACTTCAACATGTTAAAATATTAATTTCAATAGGTTAAAATACCTATTTTTATATGTTAAACCATCAACTCAAATAGGTTAAAAATTAACTTCAATAGGTTAAAAAACTAACTTCAATATTTTAAAACATGAACTTAAATAAGTTAAAATACCAATTTAAGCAGTATAAAACACTAACTTCAACAGGCTAAAGTATTAATTTCAATATGTTAAAATAGCAACTTTAATAGATTAACAACTAACAGATTAAAGCATCAACTCCAAATAGATTAATATACTAACTTTAATAGGTTAAAAGACCAATTTCAAATAGGTTAACACATGTTATAAAGCGCAAATTTATTTTTAAGTTTAATTTATTTTCTATTAATATATTAGGCCGACCTAAATAAACGCATATGTCAAAAGATCGTCTCTCACAACAATTTGTAATACCTAAATAGCCTAAAAATTTTATGAAATGAATACACATTTTATGAAATAGCCTTAAAATTTAATTTTTACATTTACAATCTTGATGCTACAACAATACAACTATAATTTTTAATTTGGTGCACATATTTTTTGAACGCAGACGCAAGCTGACGGTTTGTGATGGTTACCTACAATAACTGAAATTGGTATGAGAAACCTGAAAGCTGCTGACTATTGAGTTAGTTCATCCTCCACATTCTTAGAGTAGAAGACACCATTGTTGAACGAGATCCAATTTCAGTGACTTAATCCCTAATTTCTTCCTCTTTTTCCTTTCCCTATTCGTCGGATCCCAATCATTTCAATTCGCTCTATTCCCATCTCAATTACACCAATTCCACTTTACCTGCGATCACTGCATTAATTGAAGGAATATGTCCGTAGACATTTCCGACAATTACTAAATATAAATATATAGGATATTTATGAAGATAATAAAGTTAATTATTATTAGTAATTATATTTGCTTGCTAGAGAATAAATATAATTGGTGGGTCAATAATAATTGGACCACAACTAATATAATTAATCCTATAAGGTCTTACAAAAGAATCAATTGAACGGTAAATGACTCGGGCCCATTAGGAGTATGGGCTTGCGATCCAATTAGGTTAACAAAAGAATCGGTTTCTTTTTGACCTAGGTTACTAGTATTATATGAGGATATAATGCTAGTAGTGGAGAAGTGGGGATAATGGGACGATGGATGTGAGTATTATAAATACGTTTATTTAAACTCTCACCATACACAATTCTCAATCAAAAAAAGGTTATTGAAAAACCAGGAAAAGCAAGAGAAACAATCTCTTCCGTTCTAGCAAACGTTGGTGTTCAATTGATTCCGGTAGACTGAATAGAGGAGCAGCGTTTGAGGCTCTCAATATTATCTTATCGCGTTATTTTCGTGGATTTCACGCTACAAAGGTAATATAGACTAATCCTTTTATATGATTCATATGTTTGATTATGTTTATGATCCTGAGATAGATGTTAGGAAAGTGTTTCCTGAAATTCCGCTTTAAGCATCCATCGAACCCAACAGTGGTATCAGCTAAGCCTAATTCATAATATTCATATGATCTATATTTCTCTGAAAAGTAATACAACCGTTTTTTTTTTTTTTTTCATGAAAATAAGATATATTATGTTAATTGTCTGAAAGTTATTCATAATATTGAATTTCAATTGGATTGAAATATAAATGCGAAAAACTTGTTTTTCCTGATATTTGAAGCCATTCATGCCGAATATTGTATATCAATTCGAATTTGTTCGAATTCATCAAACAAAAAAAAAAAAAAAAAAAAATTCAGTTTTTTTTATGAAGATTCGATATTTGTGTTAATTGTCTTGGGGCTTTGATTATTCACGAAATCCAAACAATGAAATGAAACACAAAATTTGTTCATTGTTATTGTGTTTCTCGTAATGGTATTCAAGTGTTTTGGATCGAAAATGCTTATACCCTAATTTTTCCCCAATTCAATTTTAATTGTTAAAACACAAAATTTGTTCAATTAAATTGAAATTTAAATGCAAAAACTTGTTTTCGCTAAAATTTGTAGCAATTCTATACAAAGATTGTATATCAATTCGAATATGTTCGAATTCATCAAAAAAAAAAAAAAAAAAAAAAAACAGAAAAACCGAAAACAAACCAGGATGTATGCGCAGGCCACGAGCTGTCTATGGTGGCTTAGTGGCCGGAGGGAGGCGGGCTGCTGGCGGCTGCTGGCGGCTGCTGGGTTCCGTTCTGAGCCTCTGTGTTCCTTCTTCCATTAACATGAAGGATGAAGTTTTTTTTTTTAAATAATGAAGATGGTTCCAGACTTTGGTTTTGCTCTTATTCAAGAGCATGCGGCTTCGTTTTTTTTTGGAATTTTTTTTTGTTTTTTTTTTTTAATGTGCATATAACTATTTATAGAGTTTTAATTGAATTTTAAACAGTTTTTTTTTCCCCTAAAAATTTCTTACTTAAATTAGTTAAGTTTGACTCAACATAAGAATATTTTATATGCTAATTGTTATGACCATTTAGTTTGATATATTGTATAGTTAAAGCTGTTTATAATATTTGATATTATTTTGACATGTGATGACTAGTATGGCCCAAAACAAAATTTATATATAAAATTAGGAAAGTATATACGATCTGCGAATCGTTTGTTTTGAATGTAAGTATATACGATCTGCGAATCGTTTGTTTTGAATGTAATTAAATACGATCTGCGCATCGTTAATTTTTTTTTATTATTCAAAGTATGTAATCACAAATGAAAGGAGTTTCAAGGAAGGTGATCAATGGAGATTCATGGAAGCTTCATGAAGTTTTTTTTTAGGGGCCATACTAGATCATCTTTTATTCATGCTTTTATTTGCTTTGAGCGTTTATTTTATTTTGGTCTTTGCTTGCATAAGTTAATGTATTGGTTAAATATGCTATGTGTTCACTTAATATTAACCATGTTAATTAACTTGAATCCCCATAAATAATATTGAGTTTTATTGTTTTTCCAAACAACACTTATAAGCCTTTGATAATGAATAATACATTCTGCCAAAGCGAGGTATTGCTCATAATTCTTGGGATATGGGGTAAATTTTTTTTGAAAATTTACAGGTTCATGTTTGGTTTCACTCAACAAAATCATCAAAAATAAAGTTTTGGATTTTGAAACTAAGAGATAGGATTGAACAAGTATTATCAATCTATCTACTAAGAATTATAATTAGTTATAATTAGTAAAACGTTTAGTTACCTTAACTACTATAGTTAAAGGCAGGGCCAAAGTCCGTTTAATTGTAGTGGGAAAGGATCTTAGTTGTTATTTATTCAAAAGGGGATTTTAAAATTTTGAATAAATTATTAAACTTGTTTAATTACTGCTTATTGATAGACTATTAATTTTACTTTATTACATTGTTGTAGAAATCATGTCTGGTTCAACTAACAACAACACTCCTGCTTTTAACTTACGCTGTGTCTTGGAAAAAGACAAATTGAATGCAAACAACTTCCTTGAATGGGAAATGGCTGTGAGAATTGTTCTCAGAGCTGAAGGAAGGGAAAGTGTTCTTGACACTCCACTCCCTGAACCCCTGCCAGAAACTGCAACAGTTGCAGAGAAAAGAGCTAGGCAAAATCTCGAGGCCAATTCTGTGCAAGTAACATGTCTGATGCTTGCTTGCATGGAACATGATTTTCAAAAACGTTTTAACAATCTTGATGCCTACACAATAATCCAGCAACTTAGAACAATGTTCGAAAAGAATGCTCGATTAGAGAGATTTGAAGCTAATTGTAAACTTTTGGAATGCAAACTGGGCAAGGGAAAACCCGTCGGACCCCATGTGTTCGCCTTAATAGGGCATTTTCAAGTCATGGAAAAGTTGGGTTTTCCTTATCCCAAAGAGCTGGCCACTGATATTGTGATCAGATCCTTGCCAGAAACTTTTGATGCTTTCAGATTAAATTTTTACATGCAAGGAGGGGAAGCAACCTTGCCAGAATTGCATGGTATGCTTATTCAGGCTGAAAGGAGCTTACCTTCTGAACCCGCACTGAAAGATGTGCTTATGGTCAGAAAGAATAAAAAGTTCAAGAAGAAAGGGGTTCCTAAATGGAATGGCAATGGTAAGGTAGTTACCACTAATGCCTCTCCCAGACCAAAGGCTACTCCAAAGGCTAAAGTAGCAGCACTACATGAGTGCTACCACTGCCACAAGATTGGCCATTGGAAGAGGAACTGCCCCGTCTATCTAGAAGAAAAAAAGTCTGGTGCTTTATCTTTAGGTATATATGTTATTGAAATTAATTTAGCGACTTCGGCTTCTTGGGTATTTGATACTGCTTGTGGGTCTCACATTACTAGTAATGTGCAGGGTCTAAAAAGAAGTAGAAGCTTGAGCAAAGGTGAGGTGGATCTCCGAGTCGGAAATGGAGCAAGAGTTGCTGCTTTAGCTGTTGGAGTTTATATTTTAACATTACCCTCTGGTTTAATTTTAGAACTAAATAATTGTTATTATGTTCCTGCCATCACCAAGAACATTATTTCAATTCCGGTTTTGGACACGGAAGGTTTTTCATTTACTATTAAGAATAATTGTTGTTCTGCATATTTAAATGATATGTTCTATGTTTCAGCTAAATTATTAAATGGGTTGTATGTGCTAGACTTAGAAACTCACATCTATCACATAGACAGCAAGAAACGTAAAACAAATGATTCAAACCCCACTTACCTATGGCATTGTCGATTAGGCCACATAAGTTCAAAACGAATAGAGAAACTTCATAAAGATGGAATTCTAAAATCATTTGATTTTGAATCATTTGGTATTTGCGAGTTTTGTTTGATGGGAAAAAATGACAAAGTCACCTTTCACAGGTACAAGTGAAAGGGCCAATGACCTCTTAGCTCTCATACATACTGATGTATGTGGACCTATGAGCACCATGGCTCGGGGTGGTTACAGCTACTTTATAACCTTTACTGATGATGTAAGCAGATATGGATATGTTTACTTCATGAGAAATAAGTCGGAGTCCTTTGAAAAGTTCAAGGAATTTCAAAATGAAGTAGAGAACCAACTTGGGAAGAAAATAAAAGCATTACGATCCGATCGTGGTGGTGAATACTTGTCTCACGAGTTTGATGATCATTTGAAAAATCGAGGCATACTCTCACAATTGACTCCACCAGGAACACCACAATTAAATGGCGTCTCTGAGAGGAGGAATCGAACTCTATTAGATATGGTTCGATCAGTGATGAGTCTTGCTGATCTTCCTATTTCATTTTGGGGATTTGCATTGGATACAGCTGCATTCACACTTAATAGAGCACCTACCAAAGCAGTGGAAAAGACACCATATGAGATGTGGACGGGAAAAGTTCCGAAGTTGTCTTTTCTAAGGATTTGGGGTTGCGAAGCTTATGTTAAGCGTTTAATATCTGATAAGCTAGCACCCAAATCTGACAAATGTCTTTTTGTGGGTTACCCAAAAAAGACAAAGGGATACTACTTCTACAACCAAAGCGAAAACAAAGTGTTTGTTGCTCGCAATGGTGTTTTTCTAGAACAGGAATTTATTTCTAGAAAAACAAGTGGGAGTAATGTATATCTCGAAGAAGTTCGAGATGAGCAACAAATGGATAAGGTTAACACCTCATTAGAGGCGCCCCAGCATGAAAATGCCCAGGAGGAAATGCATTCAACGCACTTACCTCCTACCGCCCCAAGTGGAGAAAATCCACTCGAAGTCACTCTACCTAATGAGGCAGAAACTTCTCTTGTTGTTCCCCTACGTAAGTCTAGTAGGACAATAATTCCGTCAAGAAGATATATTGATTTCCTTTTGACAGAAAACTCTGAAATAACCATGTTAGAATCAGAAGAGCCTACTAGTCACAAAGATGCTTTGGAGAGTCCTGACTCCGAAAAATGGCTTGAAGCCATGAAATCTGAAATGGATTCCATGTCTGAAAATCAAGTTTGGGACTTGGTTGATTTGCCTGATGGGGTAAAACCCATTGGATGCAAATGGATTTTCAAACTGAAAACAGACAAGGATGGAAACATTAGTGTTTTCAAAGCAAGGTTGGTAGCAAAAGGGTTCAAACAAATTCATGGTATAGACTATGATGAAACTTTTTCTCCAGTAGCCATGCTAAAATCCATTAGGATAATCCTTGCGATAGCTGCCTTTCATGACTTTGAAATATGGCAAATGGACGTCAAAACTGCCTTTTTGAATGGGTTCTTAAAAGAGGATGTGTACTTGACACAACCACAAGGTTTTGAAGATCCGAAAAATCCAAGGAAAGTATGCAAGCTTAAGAGATCCATTTATGGATTGAAGCAAGCATCAAGGAGTTGGAACCTTAGATTTGATGAGGCAGTCAAAGAATTTGGCTTTCTCAGAAATGAAGAGGAATCTTGTGTATACAAGAAGTTAAGTGGGAGTAATATCACTTTTCTGGTCCTGTATGTAGATGACATACTCCTCATTGGAAATGACAAAAACATACTTGAGTCGGTCAAGCAATGGCTTAAAAGTCATTTCTCCATGAAAGACCTGGGAGAGGCTGAGTACATACTGGGAATAAAGATCTATAGGGATAGATCGAGGAGACTTATTGGACTAAATCAAGAGACTTACATAGATAAGATTCTCACAAAGTTCAAAATGGAAAGCTCCAAAAGAGGGTTTATTCCTATGCAACATGGCATTAAACTTTGCAAGACTATGTGCCCATCGAGTTCAGAAGAGTTCAAGCGTATGAATAATGTTCCTTATGCTTCTGCAATAGGATCAATCATGTACGCTATGATATGTACTCGACCAGATGTTGCATTTGCTTTGAGTATGTGCAGCAGATACCAGTCCAATCCAGGAGATGCACACTGGATAGCAGCGAAAAATATCCTCAAGTACTTAAGAAGGACAAAGGATAAATTTCTGGTATATGGCGGAGCTAATGAGTTGTTTGTCACTGGATACACTGATGCAAGCTTCCAAACTGACAAAGATGACTTCCGATCCCAATCTGGTTTCATATTTTGTCTGAATGGAGGAGCTGTGAGCTGGAAGAGCTCCAAGCAGAGTTCAGTTGCAGATTCTACAACAGAGGCTGAGTACATAGCAGCAGCTGAAGCAGCAAAAGAGGCTGTTTGGATTAAAAAGTTCGTTAGTGAACTGGGTGTAGTTCCTAGCATTGAGAATGGCATCAAGTTGTATTGTGACAATGAAGGTGCTATTGCTCAATCCAAGGAACCTAGATCTCACCAAAAATCTAAACATGTTGAAAGAAAATTCCATCTTATTCGAGATATTGTTGGAAGACAGGATGTAATAATAAGTAGAGTTGATACCACGGATAACATAGCAGATCCGTTGACTAAACCACTCCCTCAGCCGAAGCATGAGAGTCATACTAGGTCTATGGGGCTTAAGCATATAGGAGAATGTCTTTAGGTTGTTTACTTCATGTTTACAATTATAAAGAATTTTGTTTACCATATGTTTGGAATGTTTATCGATAATATAAATGGTTTGTTTCTTATTTAATTGCTTGGTTTAGTATTAAATAAAATGTTCATATAATTTGTGTTTTCAATAGGACTATTGGAAACGTTTCGATAATGGAACCCTATAAGTAAACTGAAATCACAATTTATATAATGTCCCTAATCTAAATCACTAAATTGGACATAAGTGGTTTATTAAAGATTAGCATGTAATTAATTGATAGCTCGGTTCCATGGGCTATGGAAACATAGAGATGTTTAATCGATTACATGGATGCATACCTGATGCATTGAGACTTGACCTAATCTGATTCGAAAGGGCAGAATCGAATCCTTATATTTAGTGGATTCCTTAGACATGAGTATGTCTTAATCACTACGAAATAATTAGTTTAACCTTGACGCTGTTAAACGTCGTGCTGTAAAAGGAGGCTATAAAGGCAGTGATCAGGTGGGCTAAGAATTGAGTGGGAGTTATGGTCATACAAGAATGAATAAGTCCTCCTATGTGATAGGATTGGTGTGTAGGCCTCTTGATGAGCGAGAATTGAAAATTGCATGGCCATGCGGAATAAGATTAAATGGTTAATCCTTAGTTGAACAATTCGAACTCAGAGATCAAGAAACATAATTTGAGAAATAACACTGTGTTGTCAAATTTCACATTAAGTGGCTTAAGGAATTTATAATTGTGCAATTGTCTTCGGACAAGTGGGAGATTGAAGGAATATGTCCGTAGACATTTCCGACAATTACTAAATATAAATATATAGGATATTTATGAAGATAATAAAGTTAATTATTATTAGTAATTATATTTGCTTGCTAGAGAATAAATATAATTGGTGGGTCAATAATAATTGGACCACAACTAATATAATTAATCCTATAAGGTCTTACAAAAGAATCAATTGAACGGTAAATGACTCGGGCCCATTAGGAGTATGGGCTTGCGATCCAATTAGGTTAACAAAAGAATCGGTTTCTTTTTGACCTAGGTTACTAGTATTATATGAGGATATAATGCTAGTAGTGGAGAAGTGGGGATAATGGGACGATGGATGTGAGTATTATAAATACGTTTATTTAAACTCTCACCATACACAATTCTCAATCAAAAAAAGGTTATTGAAAAACCAGGAAAAGCAAGAGAAACAATCTCTTCCGTTCTAGCAAACGTTGGTGTTCAATTGATTCCGGTAGACTGAATAGAGGAGCAGCGTTTGAGGCTCTCAATATTATCTTATCGCGTTATTTTCGTGGATTTCACGCTACAAAGGTAATATAGACTAATCCTTTTATATGATTCATATGTTTGATTATGTTTATGATCCTGAGATAGATGTTAGGAAAGTGTTTCCTGAAATTCCGCTTTAAGCATCCATCGAAAACAAACATTAATTTGACTGACAATTCTTCATTCATCTTCTTTCTCATCATCTGATTTCAGTACAAGTTAGCGGTAATCACGAAAATCCTTTTCTTTTGGTTAATTTACATGTTGCAAATATTAAATGTAGGTTTTAGTATGTGTTTTTTGCGTTTGAATTCTATTTTGTGCAGGTACAAGGGTAAGTGTAATTGCATCATCGTAAACAAATTGCTAATAACAATCGACAATCTCTATGTTTGGGGGGCTTGTGAATGCTAGTAATAGTCCCCATCTCCGCAAATCTGGAAGTAGACCTGTTTTTGGTGAACCTGGTAATGTTTATGACCTTCTATTTCAAATGTGAATTTACATGTTTGTCTGTTAATCAATGCATGATGCTAAAGTTGTATGATTAGGTGAAAACAGTGAAGAAATTCTTCTACATTCACACGTTTCTAATGAAATGAAGGGTATTAATATAACTACCCCTCTAAGTAGCACTTTCATGATGCCATCACCCACTTTTTTGTGGAGATTTAAGGTGATTTTGATATTTTTATAGCAATTATATATTGATTTTGTGATGTTTATACAATTTCTCCCATGTCCTGATTTGATTTAATTTCAGGTATTATTGTTTTTTATCTGGGGCTTTTGTTGTTGCAAGGTCAGCTTGTAGTTCTTTTTTTTTTTTTTTTTTTTTTTGTTTTAGTGTCCTTGTCTTTTAGAATTGGTTTGAACTTTGGAGGCGTTGAACAAGTTATAAATAGAATGTATAGCAGTTTGATTGACAATGTACTTGTGTTATGACTTTCAGATTGGATGGCATTCTGTAATGCGAATGAGCGCTGATCTGAGGGATCTCTTTTTGTACGAGGCCTTTTTATACTACAATCCTCTTCTACTTGTGGTTAGTATAGTTTATTATGTTTCCTGATCTTTGTATGAACTGAATTTTCCAAGTCTACTCTCTATGTATAATTTGTGTGGATTGTTTTTGCAGACTTTGATGGTTTGGCTTTGGGGGATAAATTTATGGGTCTTTTCTCAGGCTAACGTTAATTATTCAGAGATTTTTGACATTGATCAAACTCATCTTACTCACAAGGAAATATGGAAGGTGATGCGTACTTTTATGCTTTCAATATTTAGCATGCACTTTTACAATTACTTTTATTAGGTCCCTATTAGCTTCTGGTATATGCTGTATCACCACCACCTTACAGAATTGTTTTGCTGCTGGAGTGCTAATATTTTTGATTAACAATTTTAAGATTTAAATATGATGGAGGGTTGCACCCCACCTTATCACGTGCAATGACTTGGGGGGAACCAATCAGCACCTGACCTTGAACTTTATTACAATGGTCTTGAATTCTGTCTTGGCACTTGTAAATTGAATGATGTGATGGTTTCTTACTTTGAAGTTCACACTGAACTTACTTTCTTGCATTTTTAGAGTAATTATTAAAACTGTTTTGTTTCCAGTGGTTAGCTGTGTCTAGGATATTTTACTTTTTGGTTGAGATTCCATATAGCTCCGTTTCCTGTCAAAATTATACTTTGATATGCTTAACTAGGAAATTAAGTATTTTCTGGTCTAATTTACCTCAATTGTATTCAAAGATGTGGGCACTCTAAATTTTCAATGTGACTTGTTTTGGTCTTGGCCAATGAAAATTGAAATCAGCAGCTTATTTGTTGGTGGGATAAGATATGGAAAATGATAGCAATTCCCTCTTCTTGCTCCCTTTTTTTGTTTGCAGGAAAATGTTATATTCCATGTGCAAGGCATAGTATAAATTGGCCTCTATATCTTGCTTTCTCCTTCCAATGCTGAAAGACTCATTTGCTTCCATTAAGGTTTCCTTCTCTTCCATAACTCATGCCTCCTTTGTAAAGAGCTGAAGACAATTTGTTAGATAAAATTTATTTTCATACTTTAAACCATGTTTACTCTTCTTTTTTGTTTTCCATCATCACCTTCTTGGCTTGTTCACTAATCTACATCATTGGGCTTCTATAATGCAAATATTTTCTGTTCATTTTTTCCTTCTTCAATGTTGTTGGAATTGGGGGGGGGGGGGGGGGGGGGGCCAAATGAAATTGAATAAAAAGAAAAAGAATAGAAGACGAAGCGAGTAGTTTTTAATTCCATACCTGTCTAATCTAAGAAACAAGGAATGAATATGTTCCAATTTGTTTTCACTTCAGCCCAGATGAGGGATTGGGATAACTTAATTGAATTCTTCATTTTCGTATTCATGTCTCTATTAATCCTCTGTTTCCTATCCCATATATATTATAGCCCCATAAGAGTATTAACCGTGTCAGGAAGCAAGCCGCTACCCATTTTTTCTTGCCAACCAGCACTATTAATTGTGCATGATTTATCATCAAAATTAGCTTTGCTCTTTGTTGTTTTTGGAATCCATTTAGACACACAAATTGAGTAGTTTGTTTTTTGTTGTGGCTGGAATTTGATGAAGAGTTGTTTCCGTACCTTATGTATGGCCTAGGTGGCTGTCTTTCAATTTCCATAAGCTATAAAGTATGAATAAATGTATCTCGAGTTCCTCTTGCACTTCCTACTTGTGTGTATTTTTCTTGATCTATTTATAATGCTTTATTCTGATTATTCTACGTGGCTGTTCCTTCTATATTCTGCGGACCTTTAATTTAATCATTTTTTGATTGTTTCTCCTGTTTTGCTGAAAATATTGATCGAATTCATTGTTGTGTTTGGTTGCAGTGTGGCACCTGGATGACCATTATAGTTCCAACGAGTATGACAGCGTATCTTTATCTGTATTCAGATGGAGAAGTATCATTAGCAGCATCTCAACCAGTGTAATAGATACTTCCATTTCTTGACCTTTTTTAAAATTACTTTTAATACTCGTATAATTGCAAATGTTGCAATTATTTTTTAGTTTTGAAAAGAAAATTTCAAATCATATCTTTTGTATAGCTGGAGTTCAATGTTAGCTTGTGAGCATAACTTAAATCTGTATGCTGATTGGAAGCATTCCTATCTTATTTATATACTCTGATTTGTTATGTTTTCCATTTCTTGACCATTTTTCTTTCATAGTTTTCTTTTTCTAATGCTCTGATTTTTCATGCTTGGAAAATGAAGAAAAGTGTAAGAAATGTTTGATACTTCTTATGACACAGTTTCTCCTGTCTGGTTCTATTCATCTCCTTGTCTCAGCTTCATGTTTGTTGCCATGCTGAGGTGAAAATAATGTTCACCGGTCTGCAATCCGTTGACAATTGACTGTATTGCTTGCCTTTGTATTCTCATTGTGAAAGGCTTGACGATAAAATTAATGCATACAGGATAATTGCAGTGTACTGCATGATAATTTGGTAGTCTGGTTCTATTTATCTCCTTGTATCAGCTTGACTAAACATCGTTTGCATTAGGATCAAGACTGAATCATATCAAAGCATATGTTGGACTCTTCACTTTCTAATCTCTATGCATATTTGAATGCTCTCCAAATTTGTGTGGTGTATGTCCCTATGGTGTTGAGTTCTTAAGTACTTTGTTTGATTTTCTGGTTCCAGAAAGGAGGTATCTTAATATATGACATTGATCAGCTTTTGTTTTACATCGCCTATGCAGGTTCTTTTGTACATTGTTGTTGTTTTGATATTAATTTCTCCGTTTGATATTTTCTCCTTATCTTCACGTTACTACTTTTTGAGAACTCTTTGGAGAATAGTTCTTCCCTTGCAGGTAAGTAAGCTCTTTTTCCGTCATGCAATTTAATTTATTCATGCTGTGCATGATTTACAACTATTCGTTTTAGTTACTTCTGTTGTAAAATTTTCACACCATTTGCTTTTTTAAGGGTTTAGTTAAAAAAGTTATTCTTATAAGAAAGTTTTCAATGAGGATGCTGGATGCCACATTATTACCAAAATAAAAAATGGGAAATGATTAAGACTAGAGCCTTTACTTTTTTTGAAAATCCATACTTTTTGCTTTGTTGTAGCTTGAAATATTGAAATGTTACCTTAATGTGGAAAATAACTTAAACATTGCCACACAATATTCTTCAACAATAAAGTTGTATGCTGGAGCACATTGCTGGAAATGATCAACTAACACTTCTAATATGTTTGACTCGGTACTCAGTAGTCTATACCATCCTTGAGGTCCGATGACAAAATTTTTTCTCAAGATCCTGGAGTATTCTTTGGCCTACTACTTCATTTGATAAATATCACCTTTTATTGGTTTGAAAATTCAAATAGAATAATTGATGTCTCAGGTTTGCAGGGCATTTGTTTATCTAAACTTTTCAAGGAAAATTGTCTCGGTGGCAGAATTGAGTGCTCATTAGTTTTTGTGCTGACTTAAAGAAATCACATATTTTGCTGGAGAACTTTGCAATGCTTTTGCCACAACAAAACATTATGGGCCACTGCGACTTAGAGTGATTGTACCAGTCAAAACTCGACCTATCCAAGACCCAGATTGAAAGATTCATAGATACTGGTTTTTAAACAAACTCTTTTGGCCTGGAAAGATTTGTTCGAACCTAAAAGAACTGATATTTTACCCAAAAAACCCAAAATTCATTATACTAAATAGTGTTTACGTAATAAATGAAAATAAGTGATTTTTCAATTCAATTTGGTTGTAGTATATTTTGATGCGGATAATATAATTTTTATAAGTAGATTACCTTTTTATTATAGAAAATGACAATTTGATGAACACATTTTCACAAATTTTATTCTAAAATTTAGTGAAATTAATCTTTAAAAGGGAAATAAGGGATTGTTATACAATTCCTCAACTTAATGGATCAACCCAAACCCAAACCCAAACATGATTTAACTGATCCATTTGAAAGGTATAATTGTAACACATACACCTACACGCCCACACCCTGACATTCTTCCAGAATGGCTGCTTTTTATTTTTAAATTGGCTTGCATTATGCGGTCTCCCTAGACGGATTCCTCTAGACTTTAGAGAGATAATGGGCGTGTTAGAAACACTTCAGTGTGGTATAGATGTTGGTGCATTGAAATATATCTCTTGTCTTTTGCTTATAGGACATCCTGCATTGTTTTTATATTTTGACTTGTACTTCACTGGTTTTTAATGCAGACAATATCATTTGCTGACTTCTTCTTGGCTGATATCTTGACGTCCATGTCAAAGGTATCTGTAACTTCTATTTATATTTTATATGAAAGTTCACGTAGTTTTCTATTATGTAGAATTCATTCTGAAATTGCTAAAAAGATGCACACATAGCTGCTGGCTGTTTCTGTGGCACTCTCCTTTGCAATTAAGATTAAATTATTACAGTATTGGTGCTTCTCTTATAGAAAATTGGACAATTGTAACCATGTACTGCAAGTTTTTGCTCGGCCTACCTCCTGAAGTTCTATTCCCTGGATATTGTTTTTATCCTTCTCTCTTAAAGTGTCTCTAGGTTTTGGCCGTTGGGAACAGGTGATAGACTTCAGTACTCTTTTAGCTCAGCTATTTTTGACCTTTTTACATCTTTCCTTTCTAACTGATAGTCCAACTTTCCATTTAAAAATATTCCTTATTGCTCTTACTAATTGCACCTTGTTCCTAATTTGTCATGCTTTCCCTCTAAAAGGCTTACTTTTGTCCCTATTTTCTCTCCAGAGTACGTATATGGATTCCTCCTTGTCCCATTACATCAATTTAAAAGTAATTTGGAAGCTAAGTAGGGAACAGAGAGAGTAATAAAAGATTGACAGATGCTTGTTTTGAATAGAGTCAACTTTTAAATAGAAAGGGAAAACACCGCCTTTTTTTAGCTCGAATAGTTTTTGTTTTTTTCGCATACACTCTGCTATTCTAGTTTATAAAAGATTGACAGATACTTTTAAAACATTAAGTTGCTATGATGAATAAATTCTAGTCATATTTTTTATCAATGCTTCTTGGATATATTCTTTCTCATTGTTTTAGTGTTAGTTTCATCTTTCTGGTGTCTAGATGATTGTTTACATTTTTTTTGGGTTTGGTGCAGGTTCTATCAGATTTGGAGCGTTCAGTTTGCCGCATGGTCCATCGGCAGGTTCGTTTTCGTTCTCTCTTTGTTTCCCTCACCTCCTTGTAAATTTATTCGGAAAAAAAAAAGATTTTTAAAATCCAAACTGGGAGACTATTATCTATCAAGAATTTGTGAGAACTGAAAGCCACAGCAGCTCGATAATAACCATAAGTCTTGAACTTGTATTAATGTAACTTCAATGTAATAAACATTTAGATAGCTTCTTAAACTTTAATAGTGTGGTTTTTGCTCCTTGAAATCAAGAAGTCAAAAATCCAAAGATATATTTATTTTATATTACAACTCAAGTAAATTTGAAGCAAATTTGCATTACGGTGTGGCTCCAACGTTGTTATACTTTTAAATGATCCTTACCCCATAATATTGGTGTTATATTTCACCTTATGGTTACTTGTTGAATTATACATTTATTTGAACTATGTAAAACCGATACTTCAGATTTCCATATTCAAATTCGGGAACTTTTTTTCTGTGCCTGTTTCTGCTGGGAAATTGTCGAATTTATAAAGAGGACTTTAAGTGAGAAGTACCTTTGAATTAAGAGAAGTGAGATGATCTGACTGCCACGAATGGTGCATGTGACAGGAGTGGCAATCTCGATACATAATTAACATTTAATAATAACGTTTAATACAAAAATATTGCGGAAGTCTCAAAATGTCGAACTGTTAAAAACTTTAAATCATAAAAACTAAAATTGTTTAAAATAAAAGTAAAATATTGCATCTGATAAGAAATGTTGTTTGCTCAAAATGAAAAAAATACATCATCATCACGTCATCAATAAAGATAAAAAAAACAGCTAATCTCAATAAATAGTAATTGATGCAGCCTAGATCGGAACCTAAACTAAATCTTGCAAAATGCTGCCATCCATGATACGGATGACAGTTGATTGAATCGGTTAGCGCTTAACGCCGAGCATAACTTTTTATCCAGCTCAAAATACGGAAATTATACGCTACATTTACAAATTAATAATGTAAGTATGAACTTATAATTAATTAACCCACCGTATACTTTTACCATATTTTTTTTCTGTTCCATACTTTTAAGACATTAAGATACCATTCTCATTCATGACACAAGTACGTTACTGCCACTAATACAATTCGGTAATCTTAACACTTAAGTAAGTTCATTTGGTTAATACTCATAACCGTACCATGCATCAACACTAATCATTTTTATCACTGATCAACAAGCACATCAATTTATGTAAGGGTCTGGTTAGGTGAGGACCGTAGTCCTAAACCCTAACTGTGGTGGAAGTCGTCACCCCTCTAATACAATTTATGCTCGAGCTCTACAGGATAGGTAGGTAACCCCCTGTCTTACACCGCATTTTACGTGCTAGCCAACACGGCGCCGGGATTTTACATGTCGGTCCATGGTTCGACATTACCTTACTATCAGGGTCATTCAATCAATATTCATTCATACAAGTACATCACATTTTAATTACTACAATTTGACTTTGACTTTGACTTTTACTTTGATCAACTTAGGTGATAACCTCTTTTATTTGATAAAATTTCATAATCATAACATAAAATTAACCTTTATGTCTTTATACATTCATTATTAAAT
This sequence comes from Amaranthus tricolor, assembly GCF_026212465.1. Classification (NCBI taxonomy): domain Eukaryota; kingdom Viridiplantae; phylum Streptophyta; class Magnoliopsida; order Caryophyllales; family Amaranthaceae; genus Amaranthus; species Amaranthus tricolor. The sequence goes on along the minus strand of NC_080052.1, from coordinate 25,978,794 downwards.
TTTTACACATTAAATTTTATTTATAACTTTATTTTTAATAGTTCGCTAAAGTCACACTAATAACTTAATATTTTATTAATAGTCTCCAAATTAATATTGTCCACAAGTAGCTACTAAAATCTATTTCTCTTTAAATAAGTTCCCAAAATCAACATTTCCAACTTTACAATAAATAAAACTTTATTCTCTTAAAAAAAATCAAATATTCTAACTAAAATTCAAGTTAAAATTGCATCATTTGGATAAGTTTCCAAAATTCTACAAGTTCACCAAAAACCAATATTTCAAGTTTAGAAAAATAAGTAAACTTATTAGGTTTGCGAAAATCAACATTCTAGTTATAAAACAAATAAAATTTATAATTTCACAAAAATCAATATTTCTAGTTTTAAAACAAGTCAAAATTATAATTTTCACAAAACTCAATATTTAAATCAAACTCTTTTTTTTATATGATAGTGGTCGAATGGCCTACGAGTGTTTTGGGCTCTTTTCACATAAAAAGAACGACTTAATTTAATTTATCCTACTAAATTCTAGATTCAAATAATTAACATAACCACTTAAAAAAAAATTTTATGCATTAACTTAGAAATTTACGATAACTTTAAGGATAAACTTAAATCTCAAAATAAAGTATAATAACAATATTCTTAATATAACCCTACTTAATATAAAATAAGTTCATAAAATAACTTACTACCTTATAAACTAATTTGAAGGCTAACAAAAACATATTAATAAAGTTCTAAGATAAAAATTCTTAAATATAATAACATTCCTAATGTAACACATAACTCATAAATATACTAGCACTAGTTTATAACATGAATCATACTTAATATCACTAGAATATAATTTTGCACCCAACTTCCTAAACTTGTTCAAAGATTATTAAATTAACATACTAAAAATACTTTTAGCATACACATACTTAATATAATCTTGATCATAATCTCATTAAACTGACTTCATACTAAAACATATAAGCATATTTCATACTTTGCATATTATAAAGTAAATATAATGTAAAAATTCCATAAAAAGAGTAGGGTAAGTAGTTGTACCATACTAACACCAAGGATTAGTACTAAGTACTAATTAGGAAAATAATAAAAAATAAGGCCCTCCAAGATAGATAATAGTGCTCCAAAGATAATGAATCCAAACTCCCAAAATAATGATGATCTTCTAAGCTCCCAAAATAATTAAATCCAAACTCCAAAAATAATGATACATTAAGTACCCAAAGTAATAACCTAATAATGCTCTAAAATGATGATGATTTAAGCTAAATAAAAAATGTTCTAAGCTCGATCTTCTTGAATTTCTTCAACTAATATTAAAGGTATTAAGGTAGTAAGATTTTAATGAAGTGAAAATATAAGAAATAATGTTAGAAAGATTTGATGATGCTGGTGCAAGTGATCTCATGGCTAAGGGGGTATTTATAATGGGTTTGGGCAACTTTGTAGTTCATTAGATTGTATGAAAAAGAGTGTTAGGAGTATAGAAAAAGGTTAACTTGTGTAAGTGATTTAGAGTGTGTAAGTGAATGTGTAAGAGTTTGAAGTGTAGAAGAAGGTTAGCTTGTGTAAGGAAATGATGATAGCTTGTGTAAGTGATGAACATCATGGGTTACTATAGAAAGGATTTTGGTTCATCAAATTTTTGTTCTAGTATGTACAAGTGAATATACTTTAAAATAATGGGTAAATTTGATCATGTAAATATGTAGTTTACTTAGAAAATTTTGCTTAAACTATACTAAGGTTAATAATAAAAATACGACTCATTTTTATGTATAAAATAATTAAATCACAGTTATAAGGTTAAAATAATAAGTAGTAATGTTAGTTTAAGGAAGAAAGTTAAAACGTAACGTTTTACAAACTGTGAATATAATAATAAAATTTTACTTTTCGTACTATAAAATAATAAAATAGTATTTTAGTGCTTATAAAAAAATTTTAAACAAAATAATATTTTAAAGTTTAATATTTGAAAGAAATTACAAAATGGAAAAGGTTTAGGAATTAAAGATGGTTTGAAATGGATAACCAAAGGATTAGAAATTTGAATTGAAAATTCAGAATAATTAATCAGAAGGTTAAGATTAAAAATTTTGAGTCTGTTACAGTGCACCTGCAACCACAAAGAAAGACTAAACCAGGGGCTGATGTCCCGGAAAGCCCTTCGATGCTTAAGTCAGACCAGGAAAGGTAAGGAATAATTGTAAGTGTGAGTATGAGAGTAAGATTGCGTAACTTGATTTCTGTAGAAGGATGATTTATTTATAAGAGTCTATGTAGAGAAATTGTAACTGCCAATTGGTTATTCCTATAATGTTGCCTTATGGAGAGCATGATCAGGGAAGTGACATAGTGGCGGCAGTTTTCTCGAAATGATGGGTGGTTACCCAAGGAAGTGTCTTCAGTTGAAGTGAAAGCGAGAAACTGTTGTGTGATGTCTGATTATGTAACTTTGATTGTTATTGACTTTAAGGGTCGATATTGACTTGTACTTTTGATCCTTGACCCATTGACCAAGGGTATTTTGGGTATTTCAAGTATGTGGGATTTCTAATCCCCAACATTGCCAATTTCTAAATCATCTTTTCTTGGTGAAACCTAGTGGCATATCAATATAAATACCTTAATTTCAGCTATTATTGGACTGCATGTCTTCTCTCCATTTTTTGAATGTGATTCATAGGAAAAAAATCGCGGATCTCGTCGCGAATGTGGTAACGATTGCAATGTCATAGACGCGGCACCTTGTGGTGTTACGCTCGTTTCGTGGACTTTGCAATGTGAATTGTTAATTTGAAATAAATCCATTTCATTAGAGTAATTCAACTTTTCTAGAACATATATTTAAATTAAAGCTTATAATAAACTTTTTAGAACCTAAAACCTTTTTATAAAAAGATAATAAAGGCTAATAAGTTAGAATATTAACTTATAATGGTTGTTACTCTGTGATTTTAGATCACAGGTTTTCCGGTTCGATAAGCTCAATATCCGTTATGAAGCAGCCGCTATGTACGGAACGACCTCATTTTATTTCATGATATAATCGATTGTTTGAATTCCTTCGGTTCTTTTTTTGGGATTGTTTCCTAGGAATTAGTTTCTTTTGTTGACCAAGGATGGAAGGCTTAGTACTTGAACCTCATATCTCATACTCCTCCGTTCCCATGAATTTGCTACAATTACATTTTACATGTAGCATACTTTTTAAAATTTGGTTGGATGAGTTGCAAGAATAAAACAAAAAAATTGTATTGTGTAAATGGTAGTAAAAGAGGGAAGAAATGGGTGGATGAGAATTAAAGAAAGCGGTGGGGACATTTCCATAAAATGAATTGTAGCAAAATCATTGGGACACTTCGGAAAATTTGACAAATTGAGAGGGACGTAGTGAGTAGTTTTTAGTCATGTTGTTTGATGTCAAGTCCAACAGCTGAATATGCTAGTTTTACTTGGCTAACCGTAACTATATATATGTTATTGATGATGTTATAAGACTATTGGTATAGGTTGCTACTACTGCGTGGTTTGAGGCTGATTCTGTGTGTGGCAGTCACTCCGTTGCAATTCCTGTGGTTCTGGTGCTTCCTTATATTTTCCGACTATTCCAATGTCTTAGGCAATACAAGGACAGTGGAGAAAAGTCAAGTCTTCTGAATGGTAAGATTGTGTTATCTAGATGCATTGTGTTGGCATTGTTTAAAAATCTTCTTGGTCATGTATTGCTGACTTTTGATGGAGACCAAAAGTTTAGCTGATTTACTGGTAGAATCATTAATACCAAGAAGGTTATGAACTTACATATTAAGGGGAGAGTGTTTCTGCTTCACTGCTTTCAATTTTAACAGTGTAATAATAGATATCCTTTTGCTACTCATTACATAATAGCTTGGAGTCTCGGATCTTTCTTCTTGTTTCGATTGGAGGTAAGGCTGGAGAATCCCCTACGGTCAAGGGGAAGTGGGATTTAATCCTTCCTGTAAGTGGATAGTGTTTCTTTTTTTTTTTTTTTGCAACTTATAAGAATTCTCTCACAATTCTTTATTGAAGTTTCTTACAAACTCTTCAATAGTGTCTCTGACGTCTTTGTTATTCTTGTACTTGAATTCATCTTGCATCCTCATAATACAAGGAACATTGTGTTGATTCTTTGTATATCAAAGTGTATTTCTAGCATCCTGCACCAAGATCTGTTGTGCGGAGAAATAACACTAAAGGGAAGTGCCATACGCCTACAATCAAGTATCAAGTTACTGAGCACTTAATTGTCTAACATCATTTCTTTTGAGAAATAATTGTCTACCATTATCTTACATATTAGTTATTTATTCTTGTGCAAGAAGCATAGTCCATGAAAGATAGGTTCCTATATCCTATTGTTAATTGCCTTTGGGTTGCTATGTGGTCATGAGGATAAGTGAATGGCATGAACTGTTTTCAGTCTTTTTCTCACTTGCTTTTGACATCTTCATTAATTCATCCTCAAGTGATTATATTACTTTGCATAATCTAACAATTAATATTTTTTTTTGTTCCCTGATCGTGTAACTTCATATCATACTTTCCTCATTATTGTGCTACTTGGATGACATGAGCTTCAGCTTTCTGACTTTTTCTAATGGTACTTATATTTCTTATAGATGCATGTGATTTTTATCCATTCCTGAATTTTGGCATGTTGGGCATGCTTGATTTTTCTTCATTGGGGATTTCTAGCCATTTCTGAATTTTGACTGAGCTTAGAGAATGTACAAGCTTTAATTGTACTGTGATATGCTGATATATTTTGTGATAATGTGTGTGCCTCATTGAGTACTTCATGTATGTAAAATACTGCAACCAAGCCTTCTTTTTGCTGCATTATAACTTTGAATTAGCCTTTTGAATACAAAATATATGGCCAGTCCATAGTGGAAAAACAAGACCGCATCATTACATTGCGGCTGTATCTTAAAGGTTTTTCAGTTTATAGTGGCCAAAATATTGGATGGTACAACCGCAAAACCATTTGCGTTGACCGTAAATCCGTTTCGCAACCGTTACTACGACTGTGCCGAAACCTTATTTTTGCACTAGTCTTGACTTGCTATGGCCATGGCCTTATTGGTGATGCTGCACACAGCTTGACACTCATTTAGATCCCTCCCTCATTCAGATTGTGTTACTACTATGAATTCCACAATATACTAACTTCAGTCTTATTGTATTTGTCTCAGCTCTAAAATATTCTACTGCAATACCAGTTATCTTTCTTTCAGCGCTGAAATATCATGTATTCCCAGACATGTGGACAAATATATATAGGCCACTTTGGCTGATGTCAAGTTTATTAAACTCTATTTATTCCTTTTACTGGGATATTACGCGAGATTGGGATATGAGGTATGTGTACTTGACATTGGTCGTTGTCTAGCTCGCATTCACATGTGTTTTATTTATCTGGCTTTTCCTTTTCTTTGGGATCCTTGTTACTATGAAACTAAAGTTCAATGATGTTATGCACATATCCTAAGACGTTCCAAAAATGATCCAAAAACTATTTACTTGATGTGATGAAAATAATTGCTAAGTACTTCCTCGGACTCTTTTAATTTGCACCATGTTAATACCATGTTCTCACAAAAATTTGGGTCTATGAGGAAGCATAAGAAGGATCAAAATTTAATAAATAATAAATCATACATTGTCAAGGTCAGAGGAAAAATGAGAGGAGAGAATGTGGCAATAGAGATATAGGTTCTAGTTGAAGCAAATAACAATATGTAATTGGAATATGTCATGTTCTGTTAATCATTTGGTTGCTCAAAGACGTCTCATTTTGGCTATATCAATAGATTCTTAGAAAACAATTGAACAACAATATTAAATACTTAGTTATGCTTATGATCTCGTTTCATTCAGTTGTTTCACTCGGATATTCAAGTTTGGAAAACCTCATATTTTCTCATATCTTCTGTATGGACGGAAATGGGTAACTACCACAACCCTCCTTTTGAAGTTGTTTATTCCTTTCTCTATTTCTCACGATAAATTTTCATTTCAATAGCATGCCACTCTATAGTTAATTATTCCATTATTGTTTACGGATTTTTAGGTTTACTGTTGGGTGATTGGAAGCAATTTAATTTTGCGATGTACTTGGACGTACAAGCTTTCTGCTCATCTCCGACACAATTACCTTACTGTTTTCACTATTACTGCTTTGGAGATCTTCCGGCGTTTTCAATGGGTTTTCTTTCGCCTGGAGAATGAGTGGAATAAAATGAGTGCAAAGTCGCATATTCAGCTATCAGAATGTGACGATTCTAATGAGAATGCTAAATTGCTAAACTCTGCAAATCATAGTGTATAAACGACTGAACTGAAATATTGCTTTCCTGTTTGCAATCGCCATGTTTGTGAATTTTCGGGAAGAATATCCCTAGAATTGTATATTGATTTTGAATATTGAGCCATTGTTTATAAGATGAGATCATTTTGTGCATTTGAGAGAACTGTGTTTCACTTCGAAATGTATGAACAGTGTAGCAATGGAGTTTTACTACTCGCAGATTATAGAAGCATGCAAGCTACAAATTTAATATTCTGTAAGATTTTTGACCAACAACTTTAACTTGTTTTTGTATGATAATTTTGCTAGTGTGTGGATCGTCCCTCTATAATTATTTTGCTAATGTATTGGTTATTTGCTCCTAAACTTACTCGTAGTTGCAAGCAATAAGCCCGTTTTCCTGGCTTCTGGAGTAATTTCGGTAGTTGACAAGTGGACTCCCAAGATGGATAGTCAATATTCTACATGCAAGCAAAAGATATTCATTTCTGCTCTATTTTGCCTTATATCCGTAGTGCAGAAAAAGGCTGCATCGTTGTATCGCCACTGCATCGTAAAGGTTTTGAGTTTACCGTGACCAAACTATAGGTCGCGTTGACTGCAAAATCACCTTTATTGACCAGAGTCTTAATTTTCTGGGTCTCTGATGAATACGAAACCCCGTTGATGGGGGAATTCCAGGTTTTAACACACATTTTGCTTTTTATATGAGCTTGATGGTGCCTACCATAGTACATTTACAGAAGTAGTTCATAGTTTGAGCAGAACATGTTTGTGATTAACTTTTTCTTTGCTGTAAAATACATTTCTAAAGCTGTATTAATCTCCTAATATAGTTTATTTGTTTGATACTGAATCAGTACTTTCTGTTTCTACAAATGAAATTTACTAGGAGTGATGTATGCCTATATTGTCAAGAATTTAAACTAACAAGAACTGTGTATTATAGATGAATGACGAAGAATTCTCCTGGTGATGATGAGGACTCGACTCACTAGAGTGATGAAGCTCGTCTGTGAAGTAGCGCCTTCGAACATTTTCATCAATGGTGCAACAAAGCTGATATGATATATATACTACTTTTCACAGGAAAAAAGTGTTCGCCTTCTACATTTGTTCATCAATGATTTGCTTGTAAAATGTACAGAAGTATGCTTGTTGAACCGAAGATGAGAAACCACTGCTGAGACATTGCAACGGCCATATTCGGGCTTCCTGTTGGTTCTGGTACAAAACCCGATCCCCCACCAAAAGGTGTTCCTGGAAAGTCTGAAAATGGCGGAGTTGGTGGACTCATGGTAGTGGGTGGTGCTTGCATCGTTGGGGTTGGAGTTGCTGGTGGTGTACTGTAGCAAGAGCACAAGTTATAACTCTACTTTTGTTGGAGAAGTTAAAATTGATAACTATGGCCGAATGATTACCTTGTCGGTCCTTTCGAGGATGCATAATGACAATTTCCAGAGCCTGCAAAGAGCAAGTACAGATAGAGTGTTAAATCTCTCCATTTAGTTATCAGAGATCAGATTTTTGGAATGCTGCTGTTTACGATTTTTACAAGACAAACAAAGATGACGAATATCTAACATATTTGTTCATGATAATTCTCGAGTTTCTGTGATCGTTCTCATGTTATTTGTTCATTATAAAAATTTCTGATGTATTTCTAAACTCGATCGTGTGCTTACTTGGATCTGTGTATACAAGTTGGGCTGTTCCTCCGAAATCACAGCTAGTTGGAGCTGGGTTCTTCTGGTAATAGTTATTGTAGGCATAAGAAGCATGGTCTTTTACTGTGTTTGGATCGTAACAGCTTGCACCAGATTGAATTGCAGAGCAGTCAGCTCCTCCAAATCCACAAGCATAATCTAAACCAACTTGTAAAGCCTTTTCGGAAGCACTTGGGTTTGCCACACACCAAACTCCTGCGCCTCCACCTCCAATGCCGCCTCCACCTCCAATGCCACCTCCAATGCCACCTCCACCTCCATTACCAATGCCACCTCCACCTCCATTACCACCTCCACCTCCAGTGTCAACTCCACCTCCTCCAAACGATGGTGTAGGATTTGCGGTTGGCGTGGTTGGTGTTGTGGTCGGTATGTTAGGCGGGAATGAAATTGGTGGGTTTGGCGGGATTGTTGGAGTGGTTGTAGGTGTCGGATTAAAAGTCGGAACATCACCCGTTGGATTGTCAGGCGGAACATCTGTAGGGTACGTGTCGTGCATGATCATTGTTGGATAAGTGTCATACATTCGGAGTCGCCTTGCTATTTCCGCATTAGTCCCTGAAAGGTTTCAAATCATTGTAAGTTTTCCAAATTCTCTATTCTTACATATATGTACTTGTATTGTAGTATATTAACATTTTCTATATGAAACTAAAACAAAATCTAATCTTTATATGTACTAATGAGACCACATGAATCACCTGTATTCAATAACAGCAATATAATAACTGATAGGCAACGAAGAAGCACGAAACTCATTGTCGTGACCTCTCCTTTGATCACTCGATACGAAAAAATATTGGGTTTGGCTTACTTATTGACTCGATGATCGATAAGGGTGATGATTTAAGAGCAAGAGGAGGTTTAGTGAAGGCTTATAGAATAAGGGAAGCCTTAATGATGTATGAGCAAAGAGGAGAGTGTCATAATTAGGCTTCATTTATTATAAGAGGTTAAGAGGGAATAATGATAGAATCAATACTTTTCCTAGCACAAAAAGAGAGGGAAAGGAGGAGAGGAAAGGAATATAAGCAAAACTTGAAAGAGGAGGCAAATGTATTTGTAGAAATTTGAGAAATCATAAGCTAAGAAGTTAAGATTGAAAAAGGCACCTGGGAACAAAAGGGAAGAAAAGATTGATCTATTTGGGATTTGAATCTTTTGTTTCTTTTAGGTTTGTTCCCATGTTAAACTTGATAGAGATGTTTTAGTTCTTGTCTATCTAACTTTCTTTTCTTTCATTTTTTTAATTGTTTTTTGTTGTATAAAGATCCACTAGTGCCGTTGCATGATCGAACTTTTGGTTTGTTGGTTAGTCAAATTGTCAAAAAATTGTTTATAGTCAAATTGAAAAGGTTGCTTCCGAAAGCTTTTTTCATTAGCTCTTGATTTGCGGGTCGGTCAATCATAATTTACTAAACAACTCCATTCATATATAGGTCTTACAACCATCTTAACAATCAACCAGTACTACTGGTTGATCAAACAAGTCAAATAAACCATCCAATAGTCAATAATCAACAACCAATTGCTAAACATCTAAAAGATCAGCCGTCATAGATTGCATTCTGATTTAACATTACCAAGCAAGAGTCATGAGTTGACCTAATGGTTGAAGGCTCACCCTTTCACCATTAAGACAAAAGTTCAAACCGTTGCCTATAAAATATTCTCCGAACTGGTCCGAAAAACCACTAAATTTCCCATCTTAAAAGGACATATACGGGGCAAAACCTGTTAGCCAAGCATGTCAGCCCAAGAATGGAATTGGCAAGTGGTAGTACTTGGTAATTATGGGTTTTGTTTATACAATTATGGTTTGCTTTAGAAGAGTATCTATACGTTATGTCTAAAGTGGCCACAATACTTTTTAATTGTTGAAAATACAACAAAAGATTCCTCTTATTGCACATTTTCACTTCTTTCCCTGTCTAATGAATCCTTAATACGCTGCCTGCCAGTCTGCAATTGTAATCTTAATCTATACTAATCAAAATATTAAATATCACCAACTAATTTCGCAAGTGGTTTTAAGCCCATTCAAGGTGTTCGATTGTTTAGGCCCTGGAAAAAAGGAGCCTCATATATTAACAAAATTCATTATAATTTATCGGTTTGGTGTAACTTAGATTTATTGTGATATTGTTGGATAGAGGTTCAAAACCTATCAATATTAAATTTTTTGCGAAAATTTTGGTCTCCATTTTTATCATTAATTGTTGATAGAGGACCCTAATTTTCTAAACATTAAAAAGTAAATAGGGTCCTTATAATCTTTGCTACATTTCTGCTTTATCGCAATTGATTTTGTAAGCATATTGCAAAGACAAAGTCGCATCACATTATCTCAATCGTATTATAACGATTTTTGAGTTTATCCCCATCAAAATATAGGTTATATTGACCGCATTATTTTTGCACTATATATAAAAGTTATAAATTATTTGCCAACAGAGTTAGATAAAATGTTATTTTTGTTTTCATCGATGTTATTAGATGACCATATAGATTGGGTTATAAACGTCCCATTTGGTAAGTCTAATATTTTGAAAATTATTTTCTTAGGTATCGCAGTAAGTTATACACACAAGACCACTGTTTTTGAAGTTTTTCCCTAATTTGGCTCAACTTTTTCGTTTGCTTTATTCTTAAGTTTGTGCTTTACTTCAATCTCAGCCCTTAAAATGCAAGTTAAGGGCCTAGATTAAGTTATGTTAAGGATCGCTTATGTTTTACATTTATAATCTAAATCTACAATCTACAAGCGTATACTATACAAATATGATCATTTGATCAAGACAAGCATTCTTAGTTTATTTTTAGTATACCTGTAAGAATTGGTTGATTGTGTCGATTTTGATTGGATTTTTTATAAATAGGATTGTTTTTGAATCGAATCATTTTTACATTTTGAATTTGATCAGATAAAAGGTTATGTAAACCAGTCATTTTCAATTTTCAATTTGATCTGATAAATTTTGATCAAACTTTTTAAGCCGAATTAAAAATTAACATACCTAATTATCATATCCTTCATATCATATTTCTTAAAAAACAAACTGAAGGAGTACATAGTTCAAATTAACAGACTCAAAATTTTTTTTTCCATATTTTCTGAATGCTTTGGTATTCTTTACTGGTGTCAGGCTCAAATGAAAAGGAGTTCAAAGCTTTTCATAGTTCATATATATCATCAAAGCTCTGTTATTGTATCATAGCCAAGTTCCATTCACAACATTAATGTCGACTGCCCACCCATTTTTTCTTCAGCCATTCTTGTCCATCATCATCATCATACCCAGTATATCCCGCTCATAGAAAACTATAATCAAGATCTGAGAAGGAAAGACGGTAACTCATACCCATAAAGCAGAGTGCGGCGGCCAAAGAGTCCTTCAGCCGTTCTTGCCCGTCCCAGGGATATGGAACTTCAAGGAAATTGGAAGAATTGAGTGAGCCAACATAGGTTTGCTTATTGCACTAGAAAACCGAGGGGGAAGGAGAAATTTAATTTATAGTGTTGATCATTTCCTGGACCAGCTAGGCGCACCGGGAGAGAATATCTATAGATTTTGCATGTGTTTTGTTTTAGATGGTTTATTATATGCGAAAATTGGGATACAAGTCAAAATATTATTCTGTAACCAAGTAGTTCTTGCTGAACATGCATCTATTACTTACAAGGAATATTAATATACATGAAAGGTAACCCAATTACCTCTGCCAAATTAAACCCGATACCAGAAACAAGGATCAGAAAGCAGCAAAATCTCGAGTTCTTCACGACTACAAGGTAGGACCATCATGTTGGGTGCACGAACAAAGCAATGGACAATAATTCCGATGAGAAAGAACTTTGATATGAGCAGCCTCACAAGAAGTAATTTCCAGGCAAAAATAATTGTCTGCTACTGCTACTATCACCCCTGCCTAGATCGATTGCAGGTGGAAAGATAATTTGTCACCTCGCTCCACCCTGAGTAAACATCACAACGAGGACCAGAGAAAGGGAAGTTTCAACTTGTGTAAACCAAAAATGAACTTTTTATGAAAGAAAAAAAGTTCATATCTCACTTGGAATGTTTGAGAAATCAGGCTCGATTCCATTGCCATTGATATCTGAGTGGCCAGGTGTGACATATTTTCCTACAGTCACGACCACACCGGATCCATCATGTAGCTCAAAAACTGATTGAATGAGACCCTACAGATGACAATTGACTTAATTTAGTGACATATTTTCCTACAGTCACGACCACACTGGATCCATCATGTAGCTCAAAAACTGATTGAATGAGACCCTACAGATGACAATTGACTTAATTTACTCAACATCCACTATAGTAAAATCCATCAACCCTAATGAAGACTTACAGCAAAACATAAAAACTCACACCTTGCCAAAAGTTTTTTCTCCAACAAGAACAGCCTTGCAATTATCATGAAGAGCAGATGCGACCTGTACATTGGATGCAAGAGTTAAGCAGCTTCAGAAGAAAACGGTTGCGTTTGAGAAGATATTAGCAAAAGAGGGGCTTACAATTTCACTTGCACTTGCAGTATTGTGGTTCACCAAAACCTGCATAATAATCAATATTGCAGTTCACTGAGAAACATAAGATACACCAGTGCTGTTTTTTTCCCTGGACAACTAATAATAGTCGCACCATAGTCTATACAACATCAACACAAATTGCTTACTCAAGGCAAAGAATGATTTCATTTAACAGATGCTCCATTATACAAGCTACAAGAACAAGCATTCGAGAAAGAAACTTCAGGAATGAGTAATACGTCTACAGAAATACCAAGTCTAGAATGAGCGGTCTGATTAGTCTCACAGGGGTGACATCGTAATAGTCAGAGATTTTTACCTTAATAAGTTCAATATTTATGGTTTTCTGGCCAATAGTTGCACTTTTTTAGCAAATGTTAAGCGTAAATGTTAAGTGTAACTGTCACGATCATAAAATAAATCTATTCGTTCCTTTTTTGGTTTTTCTTACTTTGATCCTTTTATTTGAGATATACTAGTAAGCGATCATAAAAAAGCCATTCTGACTTTTGATTGAGCATGCTCCAAAAAGCAGTAGCCCTTCAAGTGGAGATTGGATCTGGGAAGAGGCACAAACAGTCGCAATCAGCCAAACGCATGAGATATCCAACGCGATTTTTTACACCTCTACAATATATAACGATTCTCTTTCAATAAAATATGTTTACAATGTGGCCTATGTGATGCATCCTTGCTTTTTCACTATGTACAAAGGGTTAACCTTTATACAAAATGCTCTCAAGTTTTAGATCCAACATAAAACTTTGCAGCTGCCATAATGCAACTGGAGTGACTGAAATACGAAAAAACATACATAATACATAAATTAATCTCGATCCAAAGCTTATCTGATAAATACCATGAGAGGTGCAGTAACAAGTGGTGCAGTCTCTGCCACAATGGCATTCTGGGACAGATCTCTTCCAGCAGTATAAATCACCTGTTTTCAAAACACAAGAAACAAGCAAAGAATTAGCCTGAAGCTAAACAAACATTTGCATTTAGATATGATATCATCAGACACTTAACTCAACCTCAATGGTGCAGGGTTAAACGGATCAGAGTTAAGGTTGACACTCTAGATCAAGCAATTGAGGAGAAAGGAGAAGCAAACAAAACCATTTCATGATCCATTCAATCTTAGTGGGAAGCATTTTTTGCCTTCTTTGGGATTAAAAGTTTTAAAACTTTGGCATTGTTTTTGTTGAACAGGTGAACCTTAGGACTTTAAATTTAATACATAGTGAAAAAATGTCAATATCCAAATACAAGTAGTGAACGCATCCAAAACCCTAACTTCTCTTAGTTCACACATACACCCAGTCACCCAGCACAAATAATAAAGAAAAAACTTTAAACTCGTGCAATGCACGAAGTTTATATATACTTTTATATAGCATTGCTTATTTTCTTTATTCCAGTAACATAATTTAGTTTCTTTTCATCTTCACTTTGGATGAAAATTTTCTACTATTACACGTAAAAAGAACATAATTTTTCTATCAATTTTTGACAATTACTGTTCAGTAATTCTTCAACATGATATTTATTGAGAATTGAGACAGTAGTGATTTTAAATATTTTTTTAAACGAGACAGTAGTAATTACTATTGTAATGTTCCAAGATTTTCCTATGAGTTCGAATAAACTCAGGCACCTAGATCAGGGTCCTATGATCATGATTAATCTCACAAAAGATGACTTGATTTTGACACAATATTAGCATTACCAACAATTTTAAGGTAAACATGCAATTCAAAACATAGTTACATCTCACAAAAGGATGGACAAAGGAATCGGGAAGCTGAAGAAAATGCACTAGGCAAGCATGCATGGTAGCTTCACTATACCGTATCTCCTTTATTTAGAAACAGCTTTGCAATTTCTATTCCAGCCTGCACAGAAAATAAGCAATGCTACATAAACCAACAACAATATCCAAATTTGAAATGACACGTCTATATTAAAGAGTATACCTTAAGGAAAACTAAGCAAATAAATGTTCTGCAAAGATCCTTTCAGTTATCAGTATGCTACTGGAATAAAGAAAATTTTTCAACATAAAATCTAAGCAGAACTGCTCACGTGTACAGTCCTAACAATTTCAATCAATAGTTAAACCATTGAACTAAATCCAAATCCTTATCAGGCAAGTCAGCATCTGAAAGTTAAAATCATTGAAAGAATTTGACAATAAAATATGACGAGAAGCTGGAGGTTGGAGGTCCTACAAATTTTTCGCTCAAATGCAGAGAGACATACATGGATTCAATTGTCCATTGGTTTCACCTTCCTACTAACTAGGTCTACCTAAACATAACAACAAATTAGTATAATACCAGGAGAAGTCAAAGTGATCTCCCTAAGGGCTTAGAGCCAACAAAATTATAGTCTTTATCCCATTAAATTTGCTACATATCTCCAACAACTCTTACATCAGAAACTAAATTGTTGCAAACTCTATGAGACAGAGAAAGTATACATTACTCACAAGATCGTCTGCACTATCAGAACCTGTTTAAACAACTCTGTTCACATGATAACACTAACTATAATTTCTAGATCCATAACACACCTCAATTATTTCTTCAAAAACGGTTCAGATACATGAATTTTACATCAAATTGTCAGGCGTGAGAGCATTAATGCTGAGGCATATACCTGCACCAGGCCACCAAAATTGTCCCTCAGATCCAAAACAAAGCATGAGGCACCTAGATCCTGTAGGCGCTTCATTGCTGCATAAGATTTTGTAGAATTGGAAATAATAAATATAATCATGATAAATCAGACAATTGAAAACACTTCAAAATTGGCACAATCCCATGCTTGATAGTTCAAGAAGTATACGACAAAATCATACTCCCCTTATCTATATGAAATTGCACCCCGTTTTTGAGTTGTAATACTAACTTGAAGTTGGAGCATAAAACAAAACACATATCGATGGAATAAATGAGTGGATGAGATAAGTGGAAAGAATAAGTTTGTGGGTGAGATAAAAAAAAAGGGAGTGGGACCATTGCCAAAAAAAACGCAATGGTGCAAAGTAAGTGGGACAAACACATAGAAATAGACAGAGTGAGTATTAAACAATGCAGGAGGTAAATTTTCCAAACATAGATGAAATAATGTATAATCATTGCGTTAACGAAATTTCAATCACCAGTGATCAGCATTGTAAGTTCTTTTGATAGAAGAATGATCTTACTTTCAAAGGGATGAAGAGTAAGCTTTCCAAAATTTGATAAGAAATAATGTCCTTGTTATAATTTTTAACCGAAGCAGTTTGGACATAAACATTGGGAATCATTTAAAATCACTGAGAAATTAAGAATGGAATAGAATGGGTACCTTGTTGTCCTGGAAAGGTTACATGCAAAAGAAGTGATTTAATTTTGGGACAAGTTTCAAGTCTCAATGAGACATTGGCCGATCATTTACACGCATCAGGTAGATAATTTAATTTACACATGAAAATTGGGGTATAAGGTCTGAATGCTTGAAAATGTGACTTTTGTCATTAAAGAGAAAAACAACTAATTTCCCCTCCTTTTGTGGCCAAAGTGCCATTTAATTCATAGAAATGCAAATTTTAATAATTCAGGCAATCGTAAACAGCCAGAATTTTAGTTGAATGGTGATAGACAGTAACAATGCGTCTGAATAACTAGCTTGGAAGGTGGTTTCATAATCCCTTTTTGACAAATTTCACCTGTGGCACTAGTTTGAGTACCTTGTTTGCTAGGGAAATAATACTATCGAAAAAGACAATCACTATACTGTCAAATGTAATAATACTTCAAAGGTTAAGAGAAATAGTTTCTGAACTAATAACAAAGGGTAACAAAAACATGCATATGATGACAACTATAGTCGGTTGTCTAAACAAAAATTTGAACACTACTATTATGCATAATCGACTGCAACTGTCACAGTGTAATAACAATTACCTGTCACTACATCTTTTCTAGCCAATGCATTGAACTCTTTCAAACGCACATATCCAACTGAGGTTGCACCATTGTCAATTTGTTCCAATCTATAGAACACAGGAGGTCTCGCAACCAGCTGTCTCTGAACTTTGAAAGACTGAACAGGACCACAATTCCCAGGCTTGACCTATAAAAAATTTTGCATTACTCATCAGGCCCAATTGCCCAAAAAGGAATACAGCCTTAAGGAAGGATTCAAGCATTGCATTTAATGGTTTGATGTAGAAAACACCACCTCAACTGTTACGAAAGTTTCATTGGGACCTTGCATTTTTGATGATACTTCGAAGGCTGATTTTCCCCTCACATCTTCCCCATCAACCGATAAGATTTCATCGCCCTTACAGAAACATAGTGGAAAATGCTGATGAAGTTTCTACTTTCTTATGTAGATGAAAAGAAGAGGTATAACAATTTGTAAAATAAAAAGACAATAAGCATTAGGGAGCGACTCAACACTTGACAACCTCATGAACAGAAATTCGTAATTTTTCATTTCTCCTAATTCAACTACATATATAACTTGGAAAACATTTGGAAAGTAAACTTGTAAAATCAAACTAATATAGTGTTGTCAAGCCACCAACTCAAATGAAGTCTAGCTGGTAGTAAGAAAATTCAAGGGACACAATTAGCCAAAAACCCTATATTCCAGAAAGATATGCACTTTTTGCTCCAAATGAAAATAAAAGCTCCACGATTGAACATAAAATATTAAAGGTATTGTGCTCCAACACCATAACAAACAACATTCTCAGTTCTAAGGCTGGAGGCCTAATTGATGACTGGTGCCAGTATACCGCAATACAAAGCCTATTGTTACTTCACCTAATTTACTAAGTAAATAATATATTTGGAATTGCAACTTCTAAGTATTGTTATAGGAGTATATATCAAAACCCATTAAAAATAGTACTTTAGTGGTCACCTGTCTTATTCCAGCAGTATGAGCAGGGCCGTCTAATATGAGTCCTAGCACCTTCAATTTAAAGCTTCCATTACTGTCAGGAATTTCCCTGAGATTTATTCCAATACCAGTCATGTCATATCTCGCCATCTTTGAGAACTTCAAACCACCAACAATTTACATGCCATGGAACAAAAACTACAGTACACGTGAGATAAAATCTGGGATTAATCCACTACAACAACAAACCAATATAAAATCAGCAAAGTATGTCTACATACATTGTTCAAAATATCATAAAATGTTGAATATACAAACAATGAAACAACCTTTGATACCTATATAAAGGAAATACATGATAGAACAGTGAAGAAACCGAATTTGCAAACAAAAGCTGAACAATAAGCAAAACAAGTAAATTGCATACTTAAGATCAGAAATGCAATCTAGCACATTGAATTTTACCAAGGGCAAAAATACAGCACAACTCAATAAGATTTCAAGAATTTTCCAAACAATGAAACCAGTCCTCAGAAGCCAAACTATAATTGAGAGATTTCTAAAAGCATCTACTACCTTTGTTTCACTTGGATTGTTCGATTTCACTACTCCCGCTCAAAATGCTAATAAAACAAGTAAATTTTAGGCTAAATTAGGGCGAAAATTACTAGTTCATACATCAAATTTTAAGCAAAACTAGGGAATTTTTAGAAATATAGGCAAATTTAAACAGAATTACCTCTTCGGGTGATAAAAAACGAGTATAAGGATCTCTCAAGCTGGCCAACATTTTTCTCACCAAATTATGAGCTTTAGATCTACTCTTAACAGAACTACTCAATAAATCTTCCTTTGTGCGCTGTAAATGAAAGAAAATTATGCTTTGAATCAACAACATTAAACAACAATATACATTTAATCAAACAATTTACGATTCATATCTTACACGCCATGATTCAGAGGACCAATGAGTAAGACCAGTGTTAAGAAAGCTATCATTAACAATCTCCCAAGCTTCCTCTACAATACCCTCATTTGTGGCCGAAACCTGCGTAGTTTCGGCCTCAATTTCACTTGCATCCTCCTGACAGTACTCCACGGGGAGAGGTGGTTGATCGAGAGGAGGAGAATCAATGGCTACTGAAAGAGGAGAAGGGAGTAGAAGAGTGAGTGATAATGCGCCTGAAATGGCAGCAGTAAGTATAGATTTTTGTGGGTAGTTAAGAAGGTGTATATTGTTGTCAATAGAGTGATTGCATTTGTTGATTCCGCCATTTTTGTGGTTGAGGAGAAGGAAATTGCATGGTTTTGGTGAGCTGAGAGAAGAGATGATCATCCTCTCTCTCTCTCTCTCTCTCTCTGGGTCTATCTCTATTCTGAGCTCTATAAACAGATTTTAGGCTTTTAAGCCCTTTACTTTTTTCCTTTTTTTCTTAAAAACAAAATTGTTATTACTTGGTCCCACACATTTGAATCAAACAAAAATAGAATGTTATTTGGTAAAAAAAAATATATTGATAATAAATAATAAAAAAAAACTAAATTATATAGATGAAATTCAAAGATAGTTATATGATATTGATGAAATTAAAAGAAAACTATATAATATTATCGAAAAAAAAGAAATAATACAAAATGAATTGAATGGACCAAAATGACAATTAATGCTAAATGAGCAGTCGAAAAAAATATACTATAATGGTCAAACTATCATTGAGATTTTGAGCCTTGAGCTCTATAACTAGCACTTAAGGGGGGGGAGTGTGCCAAAAGACTCGACTAATAATGAATAAATAGTCTAAATTTCATAAAAGTTTTTTTTTAGCTCAAGCACCCTCTTATAGGTTAATATGACTTGTGATTGTAAGAATCTCAATTATTAATTAAGTTGTATAAAGTTCTTAATAAAATTATATAGTAGTTTATTAGATAGAAGAGTAAAAAAAATTCACCGATTTTTAGCAAACAAAAATCAGGATCAAAATTTATTTCTTTATTTATTTTTCTTTTCTTCTTGAGAATAAATTTGAAAGTTACTCAATAAAAAAATGCTACTATTTATCCTACTTGATTTCATCTTCATTTTCAATATTTTTTAAGTTAGTGATTTACCTTTATCATATATTACTCTCACTTTCTCAAATCCCATATATATTTCAAACAATAGGTTATTAAAAAATATTAGAAAAAATTACCCTTAATAATACAAACTTTCACTGATTTTTCAACAATAATATGAACTTTCAATTAACCATGAATAATACGAACTTTAACATGTATTTTCCGCTGGTATACCTGATCGGTTTATAACCGGGAGAAAAGGTCACTTCCTCAGTTCCTTCATCAGATATTGGACAGCAGCCTTCATCTTCCTCATTTCCTCACTTTGCTCTTCCATTTTAATTACTTCTTCCAACATCTCAATTTTTTTTTTTCATATTCATTTTAACCTCTAAAGTAATTTGATATCTAAAGTAATTTGATATTTAACATGTATTCTCCTTTGTCATCATCTCAATCTAGAACATTAATTGCGAAACGAATTCCTCTATGTAAACATGGTGTTCAGGCTAAATTACAAGTAGTTAAAAAAGGAACAAGGGTTGGTGACAGGTTTTATGAATGTGCATTATCAATTAGGATTTTATGTTTTGGTTTGAAATGTAGGCATAAGATTGCAAATTTTTAAGTGAGAAAAAGATTGCAAATTTCATCAGGCCATTGAATAAACCTCGGCATCATTACTGTTTTAATGGCGGAACAGACTTCTAATACAAGTTTATGGCAGGTTGAAATCCCTAACCCGAACCGTTTTGAAACGAGTCGAAGCGGTTCTTCGGTAGCAAACCGCCATATACAGACAGCGACCCGTTGATGATCGGGTATTGCTGCTCGCAACATGGTATCCTTTTTGGTAATTACAGGGTCTAATTCATCACAAATCATGTTGAATGTAGCTTTACTCATTTTAAATGATTTTTTGAATTCCTCTTCTGGAAAATCAGGATGACTGCATTTTTCCCACCAATCTTTGGATCTATCCTTAACCCATAACCTCCTTTGATGGGTTATCGGAGCAGTAGATGGATCTCCGGGTACAGGGCTTGAATTTCGAGGGCGTTTGTTTTTCTGTTTGGGTTGAACTACTTCTACTTTATTTAATTGTTCATTACTTACATTTGAATTTGAATAATAACTGTTTTGAGGATTCTGAAACTGCAAAAATTGGTGGGTATCTATATGTTCTTCCTCCATTGTAAACAGAGAAGAAAGGAAGTCTTTAATGGCGGATGGGTTTGGGATTTAATTCTATATGTTTTTCCTATTAAATTTAAAAAAGAGCTCAGCACATTTACCGATTACAGTTAAATTAGTATACCAGCGGAAAACACGTGTCAAATTTTGTATTATTTATGGTTAATTGAAAATTCGTATTTTTGTTAGAAAATCAGTAAAAATTGGTATTATTCAAGGTAATTTTTTCAAAATTTTAAACATTTTTATTAATCCTTTTCCTTGTTGTTAATGCGTGTGTATGTGCTGGAATATAACTTTTAGTCCCAAGACTCTGAAAGAGGAGGAAACCCAATCACCATCATGAACGAAGGGTAGGACGAAGCAACTAGGATCCCTTCAGAGGTCCCAACTCCCTGGAAAAGATGACTTACCCCCCTTAGAGGACTAAACTTACTCCTCAGCTAAGTTCATGACTCACAGAAGCAGTAAGGTCATATTAAAAGGATCTTGACAAAGAATGAAGAACATAAATACCTACATGATTGATCCTGCAGAATGATGACAACGGAAACGATGACGTGGCAGAACAGAAAAGCTGTCAACACTTGTATAAGGCAAGACACCACACCTACCTCGTACCCTACCCATATAGGTGTACTAAAAGACAAGGAGGGGGAACCATGGTGTAAGGATCAGCAAACCACCAAACGTCACATAGGCATACGAAATAATTTATCTCTCTCCCTCTCCACTGACCTGGAGAAAGATTCCATTAGGGTAAAAACCTGAACTACCATTAGGGTTTTAGGAGACCTCTCCTAAGACCCACCACTATAAATATACGATGTTATGCATCACCAAAGGTAGGACAACTTTTTACACTGAAACCCCAGGCATTATTCTCTTACGAAAAGATAGCCGAAATTCCTTACAAGCTTTATCAGCAATCCTTTGATAACCCTTACTGACTTAATCATCAGAGGAGGACCCTCGGAGGACCCTCTCTGGCCCTCGTTTGTTACCTTGTGCAGGAATATTCAGTGAAACGGCCGAAAAAGCAACTCAAACCTCCCCAGTAGTTCATATCCATTGTGAACTTTAAAAGACATTTTTCCATAATGTACTTGCACGAGTTGGACTTGATAGTGCACAGGCCTAGTAAGCTAGTTCTGCTTAATTTTCTTAGAAATACAACTACATATTATTTAACATAGTTTGATTAAGAAATAAAGTGGGATATAATCAACCACTTACCTAAATAGACACCTCTAACATAGGTCTTAGCAACTCCTAAAGGAGAAGCCCCATAAACATGACCTTACAAATACAACTTTTAATCCAACAATTAGGGAGTTTTTAGCTTTTTGCTAACTCACTGAGATCAAGAGAGCTATTTATCTTTGCATACTCCATGAAGATTGTAGGCTTGTAGCACTCTTTTTTGAGTGACTCTTCTTCATTGAATCATTCAATTATAAAAGACCTCACGTTTAAGACATTGCCTTTATCCTTTAGTGTAGGTGAGATCCACTCTCTTTGATTAAGCATTAACTAAGGCAACGAACGGTGTCATATAGGAGTTATTTGGTGCTCAATGGATGTTATTTTGACATCGTTTAATGCTGAGACAAATTAATACAAGGAGTTTAATTTTAAGTAAATGAAATTTTAATATCTAAAATGTCAATTTTAACCTCTAAAATGACATAATAAATATTTAAGGGAAATTATCAATGATATCTTTGTGTTTTGGTACTTTATCAATTTTAACTTTCTTTTATGTTTTGAATTATAAAATAAAAGAAAAAGATAAAAGCTTAACAGTTCTGGACGGAAAAAGTTTAAAAAGGTTACAGTTGTAAAACGCTCAATAGTACGAGGGTACCATTGATAATAAAAAATTTTAGGGTACCATTGATAATAAAAAATTTTAGGGTACCATTGATAAAGTGCCAAAAGTCAGGAATATTATTGATAATTTCCTATTATAGGAGTTATTTGGTGCTCAAAAGATGTTATTTTGAGATCGTCTAATACTGAGACAAATTAATACAAGGAGTTTAAATTTAAGTAAATGAAATTTTAATATCCAAAGTGTCAATTTTAACTTCTAGACATAATAAATATTTAATAATTAAAGAGAGTATTTGATCAATTTTAAATTATCTTTATCTCATGGTAAAAACATCTTAAATAAAAATTTATTTAGAAATCAATGTTTATACTTTATAGGATAATACTAAAATATAAATGCTTTGTTGCCTTCCCATTTTGAAACCCTACCTCTTCCTCAACTCCAAGTATGCCCTCTTTTCTTATAAAGCGCGTCCATCAAATTCCTTTTTATTTTTTTTTTTATTTTTTTTATTTTAAAAAAATCTTCTCACTTGTCAATAATTATTCGGCCTTACCCACAAACAAAATCCACAAAACCTAATTTCTTATAATTATATCGTATACGGAAAGACCATAATAAAATTCTATATTATGCTGCCAGAAAGTCTCGTATATAGTTGGTTTACCCTATTTTAGAGTGCATAAACTAATTAAGTAAAATTATTAAGAAATATTTATTATATTTAATTTGATTTAATTTAAAATAGTGTGGATTAAATTTTTACTTATTAATATTATTATTATTAATATTAATAATTTAATTCTTTATTCATTCACAGTGAATAATTCAAATTAACTTTAATATGAAGCTCACATCCATATTTTTTCTTTAATTTGTATAAAATGGGATATTAAGCGCATATATATCTAATACGTCTCTTGAAGAAACTGTCTCTCACACCAATTTGTGAATATTGAATTATTAATAAATGATCAAAATATGAGATTATTCGCGGATTAGTAAAAGATTTGATTATTAATATAATTTTTTTTATAGTATAAAATTTAATAAAATAAAATTAAGCAAGGAGGGTTTTCTATTTGTTTTTAGAGAGAAACAATAACCTTCCCTCACTTGTTTCCATCAGCCATCCTCCTTCCATAATCTTATTCAGTATTACCAAGCAGATTCTTCTTCAATAGCAGCCTTAAAGAGAGAAAGAGGATTAGGGTAAGACGAAGAAAACCCAGAAAGTGAAATTAGGGTTCAGATCTAAATATGGGGAGTGGAAGAGGTAGCCATAGTAATGGAAGTGGAGCTGTGAATCAAGTTCCTACTTCATCAAAAAAGATGATACAAAACTTAAAAGAGATTGTTAATTGTCCTGAAGCCGAGATCTATGCGATGCTCAAAGAATGTAATATGGACCCTAATGAAGCTGTTAATCGCCTTCTTTCTCAAGGTCTTTTTCCCCTAATTTTTTGTTAATCTACTTCTGCTTTTTTGCGGTTGCGTTAATAGGGTTTTGATAAAGGAGCCCTATTTTTGGTCGGCAATTTTATGCTGTTAGGGTTGGGAAGTATCAATTTTTTTTAATGTTTTCTGTATTGGGTTCTTTTAATTTTTAGGAGTAAGTAGTTTGTGGTTTTTCATACCAATTTTTTCGGGGACTTTTTCCCCAATTCTTAGTATAGTTGTTCTTTGCGATGAACAACTGATGGGATTCCTTAAAGGAATAGTTTTTGGCATATTTTGAATTTTTGAATGGTTAATTCTGAGTTCGAGCAAGATTTAGATTTTCCATGCTCTGAGGAAGATTCAAACTATCTCAATGTTTTCTGTATTGGTTTATACAATATTTTAGGAGTGAGTAGTTTTGTGGGGTTTTGATATCAATTATATTTGGGTTTTTCCCTATTCCCTAGTATTTTTTCTCTTTGCGATGAACAGCTGCTAGGATTCAATAAAAAACAGTTTTATTTTATTAATTTTTTGAGTCCAACAATTTTTTTGGCATATTTCTTAATATTTGAATCTTTATTATGAGTTGGGGCAAGATGCTGTACTTGTTGGGGTTTGTGAGTTTATTTTGTCTCCAAACTCCGGCTTGGATTGTATTTGTGTTCTATCCTTTTTACTGGTTCCTATGTCTTGTTTTGTAACACAAATTTAGCTTTATCTGTTGGTGGCTTTATTTTTTTTGTTCAAACAGTTTCTCTGAAAAGAATTCCATAAATAAACCTCTTCCTTTTATGGTGTTTTGTTGATAGTATAGATTTTTTAATACCAATATAAGCTTTTTTTTTTTGTTTCTTTTTGGAAATGTTAGGTGGTCAATGCAAGTTTTTATGCTTTTGAATTTCACATATTGTGTTCAGAGGATCTTTTATGCTATGTTTGGAAACAGGGAGAAAGGGAGAGGAGGGAAATGAAAGGATGTCATTTTCTTTTATATGCATACCAAAAGGGGTGGGGAGGGAAACAAACAGAATTGAATTGGATGGATTCATGCACATTGTGTACTATTCAATAGTGGAAAGGTTTGGAAGGAACTTCCTTCCCTTTCTTTTCATTTTAAAAATGTTATTCAAATACACCCTTAGCTTCAATTTCACTAGGGGACTATTAATAATGGAGAGCATGCTTTAGTTTTCAGCTACAACATTCTTTTTATATACTCTTTCCGTTCCATCATGTGGTTACATTTGTTTTTTGTACGGATTTTAAGCATAATTCGAATCTCAAATTTTGTATAAACACACATCATTATAAATTATAAAAAAATCTAGTAACATTTCACATGGATATATGTTTGAATTTCTCTCTCCTTGTATGTAATATTCTAAACATAACCTTCGAAATGAAACGAATTGAGTACCATATCAATATGTTTCATGGGGAAACAATTTTCTATGTTGTCGATGATTTGTAATTAGGAGCATATGAAACTGTTTTTGGCTTATTCATGGTATTGATCATTTATCATAATCACCATCACAAGTTTTTTTTAATGAAGACTATGTTTTATTAGTTGCTTTATGTGCTTGCATTGATCTTATTTGGAAACTGGGTATTAGTGCTTTAGTTTATTTCTATCTAAGACCCTGTTTTGTAATTACTCAACCTACTTTGTTTTAACGTCATTTGTCTTTATAGGTATTTGATGGATGAGTTGCTTTTCTTGGTGTTATTGGACTTCCATTGGCGCTTATTATCTAAAATTACTTGGTTGCTTATTTCCTAGATTCATTGTTATTTGCATATTGAGGACGGTTTTCAATTTTGTGGATCAAATAGCTTTTATAAACCTCTGTTTGCATTGAAGCTTTCCCTAATTTGAAGTTATCAATCATGCAGATCCGTTTCATGAGGTGAAGAGAAAACGTGAAAAGAAAAAAGAGGTGCGTTTACAAAAGACATAAACATTTGTTACTGTTTCGAAATTTTGTTTTTACTACCTTTTGCACGTTAAGATCCTTGGCTTACACACGGGGTCCATGCTTGTATGCCAATTTCTTCATTACATTTATTTTTGTTCAAGGCGTTTATACATGCAAATGTACTGTAGGTTGTGATACTTGTTTCTCGATTCTCCCTAAAGTTGTATAGTTGTTTTTCGATGATCCTAAGTTATTGATAGGTGTCATTTTGCACACTTGTTTTGGGATAACAGATTTCAATGGCTCAAGTGTGTTGTAGCTTTATTGTACTTGTGTGCACACGTTTGTTTTAAAAGAATGTTTACTTTTTACAGAGTAAGGATGTTGGTGATTCAAGGGCCCGCGGCTCTAGTAGCACTTCTATCAGAGGTGGTAGGAGTGGGACGGATCGTTATTCCAACCGCAATCATACATCTACATATGGGTCCTCGGGTAATTACTAGTTTCCATTACTTTAGCTATGAATGGTGATCAATATTATATAAAGAATGTGTTTTTGATGATTGGCTTTGTTATTCTAGACTCTGCTGCTTCACGTGGTAAAACTGCATATAAGAAGGAAAATGGACCGACACCTTATTCAAGTTCTGCCATGGGTGTTGCAGGAAATAATTTAAACAGGTGGCAACCACCTAGCAGGTACATTTTCCCTGATTCATGATTCTTATTAGTCTTACCATTTTGGAATATGGACCATTATGGGGCATGCTCGTTTTTTTCAATCTAGTAGTTGTCTCTTTCTACGCCTGCACTTGTGTCTGTAGTGTGCTTTGTAGCATTAAAGGGTTGACAAGTAAATAGATACTTACGTATATTATGTACATATGGCTTGTAGCTTGTAAGCAATGGAAGCTTAACTCTGCACACATTTCAACATGTTGCTCACTACTGTTCTTTTACCTTGTATATATAGAAATGAATAGCCTAATTGTTTTACCTATCAAATATAAAATTAAAATTATATGAAGCTTTTAAGTAAGGAGGATTTGCAACAAACGAATCATATAATTGCAAAAGAGAGTTTGAAGAAATGAAGAATTTGAAAAAAAAACTATAGGCTTTCTTTGGTAAATAGAGGTTTAAGACCACTTTGGAGGATATAGATTGTTGAAAGTGTTTGGTAAATAAAAAATTGGATCATTTGAGGGGAGGATTAGGCTAAATCCTCCAGTTTCCAATTCATTTTTTATATACCGTGAATAGGAGTTTTGAGATAGAGGATTGTATTTTTGGAGTTAAAATTTTTTTTGACAACTTATGAATGTACTACTCGAACAACTAAAATATTGAAGTCTTTCAATGCCATTTTATTTCCTCAAACAAATAAACTATTATCTATTAACCATCACTTAATTTTACTAAACACAGTAAACTTATTAATTCGACACACTATATGCTTGCTAAGCAACAAGCGTGAACTTGGAAGAGAGGGAAAAACAGAAGGCAAAATTAAAATTTTTGGGATGAGATTATTTCCATGAAATTCTAGCTGTCCAAGCTCACATATGGAAACCACCAGGATTGTAACAATATTGTTGAATTTAAGGGCCCTTGCTGGCTGCATGCTCATTCCACCTTCGGTTTGTCTTCTATTCCGTGATTTGCTCTGGGTATTCAGTTATTAATGTGTGAAATAACTTTGTCTTCTTCTATTCCGTAATTTGCTCTGGGTATTCAGTTATTAATGTGTGAAACAACTGTCTAAATGTCAATAAATTGAGAATTTATGTAATGTGAAATTTGCTTTCTTGAATTGTCTTGTAAATGATATTAACTCATTTGGGGATGATATTTTTGTTGCAGTGATCCTGTCCAGGACAAAGCATGGTCGTATAATGCAGTTGATACAACAGAAGCTGCACCTATGTCTTCTGGATTTCAATCTGCATGGTCAGGCACGCCTGGTCAAATGTCAATGGCCGACATTGTTAAGATGGGAAGACCGCAAGGAAAAACCAGCAGCACATTAACCACATCTCATCAGCATGCTAATAATCACCCTCCCTTGGCATCTTCTACTGTAGGTGCACCTCACGATTGGCATACATCACAAAATTATTCTGCCGAGGTCTTAGAAGTGAATGCCGACTCAGGAATGTCTAGATCTGCACCTCCTAATGATGACTGGCCCCTAGAAGAGGAACCAACAGCTGCTAGTGTCTCTGCCGATGTGGAGCCCCCTGTAGATTCTGAACAATATGGTGACACTTATGATAGGACAAACCAACAGTTTAGACCTCAAGATGATGAAATTCGATTTGAGGAGGACACTGTTGCTGAAAATGCACATTCAAGTTTTGTTCAATCTATTCCCGACTCTAATCAAAGTATACCAGAGGATTACTCTGGCGGTGCATCTGGTTTTGATAATGAGATATACCAGAACATCAGCTCACACGAGGCTCACCGTTTAGAAGGTACAGAATGCATATAGTGCTGCTAAGTATTTTCTTAAACTTTTGTTAACATTTAATGTGGGAATGTATCGAAGTATACCACATTTGAGTGTTGTGGTTCCGACATGGGTATTTGAATTAAAATGAAGTGTCGTAGTAACATAGCTTTAGTAGCAATGGGGCAACATAATGTTAATGTGGAAGATCTAGGTCTTATTCACTTCCAAGTTCTTCCCCCCTCTGATTTTTTTTTGACATAATACATTTTCGAGTTGAGGAAATTTAATATCAAAGAATCTTAGAAGTTAGAAGCATAACTCAGTAAATATTTTTTTTTTCTGAATCATGTTACTCTAGTGAGACTTGTACTTTCAGAAGGGGACTGGTACAAATTGAAAGGTCACGGGTTCGAAATCTGGTGGGATCCTGCCCTGGAACCTTTGCTTTGTGCATCCACCTTCCCTTTTAGTGACACTTTTACTTTTCCCCCGTGTAATATATCATATGACAAGGGATAGTAAGGCCTAAAGGATACGAGTTTTACTAATGTACCTCAAAGTTACCTATAATATCATTCTGGTGTTCTCATTGGTCTCTTATTTTTTAGTCTAGTTCTGCTTACTTATACATTCTTTGAGACAATATCTTTTGGGTCTGGTTTGACGACAGTTGAAGGCACCAGTGCATCAGTATCATCTGTGGCCAACAATCTTCAGAGCTTGTCTTTGCCAAAGGAAGAGGAAGACTCCCCATCTGAAGAAGATGGTCCTGCAGTGAAAATCCCAGATCACCTGCAAGTTCAGTCTGCTGAATGCTCTCATTTGAGCTTTGGTAGTTTCGGGTCAGGATTGAATGCTCCTTTTCCTGGTTCTTTTGGTTCAAGAGCTGTGCAAAATAATGAGGAGGCTGCTGTATCTGCTGAGGTCCCATCTGTTGCTAGGTATTCAAAGTTTTGAAGTGTACCTATCATGTTCTACGTTAAATATGATGTCTTATATGTATTTTGTTTCTTATCTCTGTAGAAATCCTGATTACTACGAGGAGGAACATCTCAGAACTACACCAGATGTAAATATTGCGCACGCTGCTCACAGAATGGGTGGTAGTTCTGACAATTTCGATACTCCATCAGTTTCACAGACAGATATGTTGAAGCAAGAGGCTACTGAAGTTGGCCAAGCCAATCAATACGCTTTCCCCTCATCCTCTGCCAACTATGCATTTGAGAATAGCCAACAGTTGAATACGTCCTTTGCAAACTCACAAGCAAGCTCTCAGATGCAAGGTCTTCCTTTTTCAAGTGTTATGGTGAGTATATTACAAACTCTGCTGTCTCTTACACCTTACCCCCCATCTCTTTATAAATATATATATTAACGAGGTGTTTGGTGATTGGCTTTTGAAGGTATCTTATAGCTATTTTAATTGTATTTTGTTTATTTGACCAGTTCTGGCTATTTCCAGCATTTGGTGAAACCACTTTTTACAAATAGCTTTTGATATCAATTTTGAGAAGCTGCATATTAGTAGCATTTGTGAGAACTTTTCAAAACCTTAACATGCACAGAGATATATATATCCTTATAAGTGTAAATATTTTTATCAATTTTCATGTCTTTTTTGAATCTTCAACTACTGTTCACCAAACATCTTAGTTTGAAGCTAAGATAGCCCTTGAAATGGCCTAAACATATTTTTTCTACCCCTTTTATTATGATGCGAGTAGCATCAATATTGTAGATTTGGATAATTTTACAAGTTGACTGATAGTCTGATATGATACGACGTGTCATTGTTTTTGCAATTTGATTGGGGTAATGGAACAGCGCAACAATTAATAAAGAATTTTATGCCTCATATGATGGAATATATGACCTTTTGGAAGGTGAAGGATGTGCTATAGGTCTATGAACTACTCTTTTGTATGGGGCTTTTCATTTCTTATTTTGAATGTCTTATCTGTATAAAGTGCAATTTGATATTTACTGTTATGTTTGTTTGAAGAAGTCATTTGTTAGACAACTTATAAATTTATGGTGAGTTACTTTTGATATTTCTGGGTTTGAGTTTTTGGTTAAAATGTTAAATGCTATTCTATTGAGTTTTTTTTGGTTAGGTGACCTCAAAACAACTTCTCTGAGTCCCTCTCCAATATTCTCTCTGCATGAGTATCTTGTTTATTTTTCCCAGTATTCTGAATTTCATAAAATATTGTGATGTTGTCTTGCACAGAAGCTATAAGCATCTTATCAAATCAATGATTTACCAACCTGAACTTCATAATAATATTTATTTTGTGAAAGCGTGAAGAATAATACTCTCTTGCCTTACGGTGCAGCATTCTCTATTTTCTCCTTGCTACAAAATCCTCACAATTTTGTCTTCTGTTTGCAGCCTTCAGACTCTTTCCCCAGTGCACTATTGGCATCAAATGCGCAGTCCCTAAGGGAGGCCGAACTTGCATATTCTTTCCCCATTTCACAATCCATGGCTTCTAAGTATAACAACTCTGTCTCATCTATTGGTGGTCAAACTGTTTCAATGGCAGAGGTAGTTTTTCACACATCTATTCACTTTTGCACACTCGATACTGATGCTTTGCTGGTTGTGCTTTGCTATCACTCTATGGTCACTTTAAGATGCCATTTTTCTCCATGGTGTCTGCTATATTTTGATTATAAATCTGACTGTTTACATAACTTACGTTTCTCTAATATGCTGGCATTTTGACACATAATGTTCAGTGAGGGCTTTTAATTTCCTTTGTGGTGGTGGTTGTTTTTTATAACCAAATTTCATTTTGGTGTATTTTAAATTTTTATTTGATCAGAGGAATTGAAGGCTGAGTGCCTGAGTATCTAGAAGGCTTTGGCTTAAGTTTCTTTTCATTGATTATTTATCTATATTTTAAGTCAAGTTAAACTGACACATCTTAATTGGCGGATGCGTCAATAGAGTGCAAGTTGGCTACATGTTGACCCATAGGGTAGAAACAAGGCCACATTGCATTGCATTGGCCATATTGTAAAGGTATTAAAAAAATGAATTGATATTTCCTGGATTGTAATGTAAAGGTGTAAAAAAAACCTTGTTTTGAGCCGTTTCGAGAAATATTTCATGCTTCCAGCCGATATTTGGCGTTAATAACCACTTCACTACCGTTATTGTTCATTACTGATATCGCGACTGTTACCGCAGTTTTGCATTGTGTGTTGATTCCATTTTTGGGATTAAGGCTTTGTAATTGTTATTTGTTACTCTGTTTATGGACGTTAGTGCTTTCTATTACTGTTTTTGTTTGCTGTAAATCAGGCATGGTAATGGTTTTTCTTATCATTGTGACCCCTATCGTTTGGGATTAAGGCTTGCATGGTTGTTGAATCAAGCTACCTTTTCCTCATTTACTCCTTTTCATATATTCCAACATTAACTGGGAATTTCATTCTCGGACTTTAAAAAGGCAGTTGCGAGTTTTTTAAATTAATCCTGATAATTGTTATTTTTTTGTTGATCTGCCTATAGGCACTGAAGACCGGCAACTTTGCAGCTTCCCAGGCAACTCAGACACTACCTGGTGGCAGCAGCATCGCTGGTGGGGCTGCTCTTCCACAACATTTGGCGGTGAATCCATACTCCCAACCTTCGGTGCCAATGGGACACTTTGCCGCTGCTAATATGATGGGTTATCCATTCTTACCTCAAAGCTACGCATACATGCCATCTGCGTTCCAGCAAGCATTTGCTGCCGGTAATAGCGCATATCCTCAATCCCTAGCGGCGACAGGTGTGCTTCCCCAATACAAAAATAATGTATCTGTAAGCAGTTTACCGCAAGCAGCTGCAATTGCCTCCGGTTTTGGAGCGTTCGGGAATTCAAGCAATATCCCTAGTAACTTCCCATTGAATCCTCCTAGCGCACCAGCAGGCACTTCTATAAATTATGATGATCTTTTGAGTTCACAATACAAGGATGCTAGTCATCTTCTCTCTTTGCAGCAGGTATTTTGTTTCTCTTTTTTTAGTTTTTGGTTCCACTTTGCCTTTTCTCGGTTTATCTTGAAGGATCTGAAATATTGAAATCATGGAATGAGGTTGAGATAATTTGATTTTTTGTAAAGCATATGCGATTAGAGGCATGAATGTGGATTGAGTGTTAATTAGTAGTAGTAATCCAGATCCAGAATTAGGTAGTAATCCAGAATTTGCCAGTTATTTCGCCTTTTCGCTCAAAATAGATAAAAAAATAGCCTAAAATTGACCAAGATTCACTTTTATCGAATCGAGATTCGCGACACTGATTCCCCCTAAATTAGTCCACTTTTATGCTTGTTTTTTCTTGGCGATCCTGTTTATATCAAGCGGGTGAAGTCGCCATCCCATTCATATTTAAAATTTCAGGGTAGAGATGAAGTGATCTGTCTAAAATACATAAGCTCTGGTTTATTGATATTTATGTGGTGTTCTGGTTCAATCTCGTAAAATAGAACATAAATGTGAAATCTCCTGCAATTTGAAAATTTCAGGGTCCTGGGTCGAGAACACAATCAGGGGTTCCAGCGAGCACGTATTACAACAACTTCCAGGGGCAAAATCAACAGCCTGCTGGATTCCGTCAAAATCAGCAACCGTCACAACAACACTATGGACCTCTTTCAGGGTATCCTAATTTCTACCATTCACAAAGTGGGCTGTCGATGGATCACCAGCAGCAAATGTCAAGGGATGGTTCCCTCGGTAGTTCCCAGGGACAACCGCCTAAGCAAACCCAACAGTTATGGCAAAACAGCTACTAATTATAAAAAACGCCGCCTTTGCCGTTC
This sequence comes from Amaranthus tricolor, assembly GCF_026212465.1. Classification (NCBI taxonomy): domain Eukaryota; kingdom Viridiplantae; phylum Streptophyta; class Magnoliopsida; order Caryophyllales; family Amaranthaceae; genus Amaranthus; species Amaranthus tricolor. The sequence continues at coordinate 25,945,517 of NC_080052.1, read as the reverse complement.
AAATTTTTTAGGTTCTTTGTAGTAGTACTATATGTCCAGAATCTGGCTAGAATATTAGGGCCTTGAATCTGTACTGGACTTAGGCTACTGCTGTCCTGTGCATGGAGAGGTTGTACTTTACCCTTGTTCCTTCTTTTTGATTTTCAGTTTGGCTAACGTAGGAACGGTGTTGATGTGTGCTAATTCGTAGTCGATCTTTGTGTTCTCGTTCTCATTTAGTTTCGTCATCCAATAGTGAAAAGTTTCTTTCTCAATTCTCAATATCTCCGTTCTTTTGCATGACACTTTCTATGTTTTTTGGTGTTAGGATTATAATAGATTATTATGTTAAGTTAATTTTTATTTATGTGAAGTTGCGGATGCTATTTGCTACTAAAAGTTAATTGAAAACCACCTTTTTATTATCACTGATAAGAGCAACGGTTGCTTACATTCGATCCCCTAAATAGGTTTGAGTAGTTTAATGACAATGCATTAAGGAAATGTTTTATTGTGCTTAGTTAGGAAAATTTGAAATAAATAAGAGAAAAAATAAAAAAAATTAACAAAATAAACTAAGTTTTAAACTTATTTCAAAGGTAAGCGTGAAATTCTCAAACCTGAGGTTTGGGGTTGTTCGTAGTTATTAACTGCGAACAGGTCAAAAAAGGCAAAATAGCTGTTTGCACTTACTAACTGCGAACTATTTTGACTTGTTTTTGTGCAGCATGTTGTTCGCACTTACTAACTGCGAACAGGTCAAATAGCTGTTCGCAGTTAGCAAGTGCGAACAGCTAGTTTATCTTTTTTGACCTGTTCGAGCAGCCTCAAATCTCAAATTTGAGAATTTCACATTTACTTTTGAAATAAATTTAAAACTTAATTTATTTTGTTAATTTTTTTTTTCTCTTATGTATTTCAAATTTTCCTTAGTTAGCATGTAGTGTTCGGCCCGGTTTGGGCATGAGTTCTTCCTTGCTTAGCAACTCCAAAGTTGTCTTACAATTTAACTTGCAGCTTGATATGAACTTGGTCATGAGCTTCTATCAGACTAAAGTTTATTATATCCTCCGTTCTGAAATACTTGTTACATTATCTTTTTTGACACTATTTATCGTTTTAATTTATTTTATATATTACGGCTAATGTGTCAGAAAAAATAGTCAAGTTTAATCTTGTTTGAATCGTGTAATTGCATATTTTTATAATATTAACTTTTTATAATTTTTAGACTCGTATAATTCAATATGCAGATGATCAAAATAATGCATTAGATTGCGTATAAAGTCAAATATAAAATTATAGTGGAATAGAGAAACTACAATACTGAAAATAGGAACAATGAGTGTTGGATAATATTTTTTTGACTTATGTGAAATTTTTTGTCAAAAAAGATTGTAAATGAAAAAGATATAAATCATATATTGTCGAGTACGTTTATACTTCACTCTAATGAAGGAGATTAAATTGCTTTTTATTTCACCTGATTTTAATATAAGTTAATAATTTATTGAAAGTTATTTATGCATATATTTTTTGAAGTAAAGCTATATATTAATAGTCTAATATTTCCCTATAAAAATTATACTGTTAGTGAAAACATGTATTTTCATTGAAAGTCAAATTGCATTTTTTTAAAAAAAATTTCACAATAATAGTAAATTGTCAAAATTATGAGTGATAGTTCAAACTTCACTATATGGACATACGATAAAGAAAAATTGTGAGTAAATATCCTAAAATTTTAAATATTTGAACATTCAAAAGTATATATGGAGATAAAAAAAATTAAATTTATTCCTTACTGAAATAAAAAAATATACTTATAATAATTCAACTAGAGTTAGGAATCTTTTGATTACGAGTAACTAGATTATACCGTATAGTTAATCACTTTTGTCTTTCTTTGAAGTTCTGCTTCCCCTTATGCACATGAAGAGTGAAAGATGGGGAACCCTTTCTAAAAGGTGTGCCTACCTTTCATGCTGATGCAAATCAGGGATACGATTCTCTTATTAGTGGTACTCTTTGTACTGTTTTGTTCTGGATTAATAAATATTTTTTTTCTTTTTCCGAAAAAAAAGAGTTAGGTCCATTATTAACTTGTCTTCTCTCGCTATTATCTAATGCCCTTAAATTATTAAGAACAACTTTATTTGTTTTTTAGTTTATGATGAAAAAAAATCTGAAATTATTTTAAATGAAAAAAACTCTAATAATAATCGCAAATAAAATTGATAATATTTACAAATTTGGTCAAAGAAATATTTATAAATGAAAATATACCTTAATTAATGATTAACAATTAAAAAAAAAATTCAAAATATGAAAATGCTCCCACATTGAGGAATTTATGCTGGATTGCCTCAGTTTTCCACATGTTTCCAGTTTCCACCCCTTTACTAGTCTTGTAACTTGTTCTTCAATTCTCCATTGTAAGCAGTAAGCTATTCTTCCCTTTGTGTTTGTTGCTGATTCTTTCTGGTAAGTTCTTTACTTTTCTTTCTTGATTAATTCATTTTTTAATTCTAGATTCCTGTGCCTTTTCTCCTTTTATTTACTCATATCATGTAGTTGCAGAAATGCCCATTTCACTGTCTCAACTTTTTATGAAATTTTGATCTTTATCTTTTTGGGTGAAATTATAATATGTAATTCATCTAAAATATTAAATATATAGTTCTTGTATTATATTTGCTTTACACCACCTTTGAATTGCTGAAGAAAATATATTTTAAAAATCTTGAGATTATGAGTGTACTTAATCAAGGGTTTTCATGGGTACTTACTGTAAACATTGATTTCTGGAGAAATAGGCTGATTATATATATTTTTTCTGTATTTTATCAGGTAATAAAGGGTGGGGATTGGGTTTTGAAATTGGATTTATCCATTCTAGTATGAATTCTGAAAAAATTGACTGACGAGGAGCTTTATGGTATTGACATGAACAAGGATGCAGTGAGCATATTTTTAGATCATTATAATGATGGGATTCTGACATCCTGTGACAACTATATTTAGAAAGGATTTCTTACTCCTTTCCAGTTTTAGAAACATTTGGGATTTGTGCTGTTGTTAAATATTGAACAAAATGAGTCTTAAGAGCAATGAGGGTTCAAACCATAAGAGAAACCTTACATCAAAGCCAGAAGTTTCAAAAAATCATAATCATAGAGATGCTATACCTGGGACAAATCTGTGGACAGATGGGCTTATTTGTGGTTTTGAGTATCTGCGAGGTCGTCGTAAAATGCAGAAGCAGAAAACTTCATCACAATATCCTTACCCAAGAAAGTTGGAAACTGATGATTCTCAGAATCAGAAGCAAAGTTTTACATATGGAGAAACTAATATTAGTGGTCAAAATGGGATATATAATCAGGATTCTCTTTACCATACAGAGTTAGGATCTTATCATTTTCCTGTTTTGGATGATCAAATGGGTAACCAAGCTAGCAAAATAGATCAGTTCTATGAAAGCCGTTGGGTGCCCATTGGTTGGAGTAGAATATCTGAACTTGTTAACGAAGTTCAAGTAGATGTTGATTGGGCATCTCAGCAATTTGAATTTATGGATACGGAGGATGAGGTTACGGTGGCAGAATTAGCCGCCCCGTATTGGGAAAGACCTGCGGGTCCTGTATGGTGGTGTCATGTAGATGCAACTCACCCTAATATTACTTCATGGCTTAGCAGTGCTCAGTGGTTACATCCAGCTGTTAGTATTGCTTTAAGAGATGAAAGCCGATTAATAAGTGAACGGATGAAGTACCTTCTCTATGAGGTGACACTTTTTTCTCTAGCTGATAATAAATTGCATCATATTTGTATTTAAGAATCTGTTTATGAATGGATTTATTTGTTTACAAGATTGTTACTTGGAGATAATATCAAACTATTATGATGGGAAAATCTGCTAATCTCTTCAACGAAGTAGGAGCGGATATGTATATGAACTAGGAGGGGGATGGAGGACATAAGATCATATCTTTGCAAGGCTGATGCTATCTACTTGAATATACAAATTATAGTATATGCAAAATGATAAACTTGCTAAAAGCCGTAAGTTAGCTTGATTGGGTCCTGTGACTAGTGTCAAAGATGTGAGTCCATAAGAGAAACCCATATGGAGCTTGTGTTGGCTGTCAGCCATTCCCTTTTGAACTCGAAATTCGAATGGGGCTGCCAACTGCTTGAAATAGTGTTTGTTAATATTAAAGTTTTTAATTTCTATTCAAAAGTCTTAATTTGATGCTTCTATGGAAAATCAGACACATTGGCTATTGTCTATAATAGATTTCTTAATAGTCCTGAGAAGTCTTAATTTGAAGCCTTTATGGAAATTCGCGCTCATTAGCTATTGTAAATTTTTTTACTTGGCGAGAATTTTCACCAGGCTTCCCTGCTTATTACTTTTTAAACACATTTCACTTGTCAATATTTGTGTTTTTCTTACCTATAATTTTACTCTTTGGAGTCTTTCTGTTGCTTGAATGAATTCAGTATTTACTTTATACAATTTGTTTGTTTTTACTTAATGGATAAGTACAAACTGTAAGAAAATTTGCTCCTTTATGATATTCCAAATTTATGCTTCTTAGTTATCTTTCTTGTTGTAGCCCACTCTCCAACTCCTTGCTCCTTCAAGTAAAAGTTGAACCCATCAACTATTTTTTAAAAGTAATTTGCTTTTAATAGACATAAGTAGCAAGTGTTAAGTATGCACATCGTATATTCTTCATTTTTATTACTTTGTTTTGTGTTATTTAAAATTTGATTGTTACTAGAGAATGCTAATTGTGGTGCTGTCACTTCACAATCCCAATTAGAACATAGAGTTATCTATTAAGTATGCACTTTATATATATATATATATATATATATATATATATATATATATATATATATATATATTTCATTTTTATTACTTTCGGGTTGATTGGACTATATTAAAATGACTCATTAAATTATATGCACTTCTTATTTATGTAAAGTTGGTATCTTGGTGATAGTGTTTTCTACCATGGACCGATAAAAAAAACCTTTTGTTATCACTAACATGGGTAAGGTTGCGTACATTTGACCGCAAACCTCGCATAAAAGGAACATATATTATGGCTTTGGGAAAACGAAATGTTGTTGTTGTGATCTACTCATAGAAAATGGAAATTGATTGTAAGATATATTCAGTGTTATTCAGCTATGACTTTTCTTGAACACATGTACTTGGCGGACTGAAGCCATTTCTTGCACTTAGTACAGTCTATGGCGGTGCAATTAATTATGTTAATTATGGATGGCTCTTAGCTTTGGCTGCCAAATTGATCTATATAATGTGGAAGGATTGGAGAATAGGGCTTGAGGAGTGAGTGACTGATTACGATTTTTAATTATGTTTCTTGTCCACCAAAATGAAGACCAAATTTACAAATATTGAACTTTCAAAAGTAAAAAGATGGGCTTGATTCAGAAATCAACATTAATCAAAGTGAAGTATATTACTTGAGAAATGGATACATGTGTTAGTCCATTGTATTATGATTTTTTATTTTTATTTTTTTTTGGAAAATGAGGGGATACTTTAATTGATGCTGTCATCACCTGAAATGTGCAGATTTTGATGCTGATGTCACTACATTTGTTTACCAGGTCCCAGTTAGAGTCGCTGGAGGGATTTTGTTCGAGCTATTGGGGCAGTCAGCTGGTGATCCTCTAGATGAAGATGATATTCCTGTCGTTCTACGTTCCTGGCAAGCACAGAACTTTTTAGTAACAGCAATGCATGTCAAGGGATCTGCGTCAAATGTAAATGTGTTAGGAGTGATGGAAGTTCAGGTGCATCATCTCAATGACAATTCTTCTAGGATTTATTTTCTGTTCATGTGAATCACATGTAAATGTTCTAAACTGATTTTGTAATTGGTCTTCCCCAGGAGCTTCTTATTGCTGCTGGTTATAATGCACCAAGAACAATACATGAAGTTATTGCTCATCTAGCCTGTCGTCTTGCCCGTTGGGATGATAGGCGAGTTTTCAGATTCCTAATTATTCTTCTAGATAACGAAAAACATAATTAATTAAACAACTAAAGCATGTTATGGGGGCTGCGTAAATGCAAATCTGCAGTCCTCTAGGGGGAATAGAAGTCCTGACAATATGTGATGTTGCTGTCCTCAGACTCCTCATTTCCCTTAAGACCAGCGTGTTTTACAATGAAGTGCTTGCTTGTCTTGATTTAGACATCCAAAGGAAAGGAATAGTTCGTTCCATTTTCTAGGGGATTGTAAATAACCATCTTTTATCACAAATAAAGTTGAGTATGTGATAATGGGTATTTTGATGACAAAATGAGTACAAAGTGAGTGCAATCAGTAAATCTTCTCACGTATTGACTTTCATACATGAAACCAAACAGTTACTTTATCAACAAAAGGGGTTATTTTGCAAAGTAAGGAGTTACTCTCATGAAATCTTGAAAGTATATAATGGGTAGAGTTTAGTGAGAACATGAGTCACTCTAGTGATAGTAAATGAGACGACTTTAGTGAGAAAAAAGGCGGAGCTTTGAAGATTGAAGAGGGGGGGAATAGGGGTGACTGTTGAGAAAACGCACAATTATTACGCGCAAAAAGTTCTGTTTAAGAGGTATTTCATGTCCAAAATTAAAAGTTAATTAGTACTTGCAAAAAATGTTTTTGAGAAATTAGTTTCTTACAAAATTTTTAAGTGTAAAAAGGAGTCAACGGGAGAAAATGAGTCAACTCACATAATCTGTCAAGTGGTGTTTCTTGCAGAAGAATTTGGATAAAAGGGGAATTCTTGTGGATAAAATATTAAAAAGGTAGTTCTTGAAAAAAGGTTGTCTGAAATAGTATTTTATCACAAAATCTCTTAATTTATTTGCAAAAAGACAGTGAAGTCTTAAATGCCAACTATGATATAGAGGAAATAATGTTTTATCCTATGTTGCATTACTTCATCACAAAATCTGATATTCATTTGCAAAAAGACAGTGAATGTTTACATTTTTTTTGTTGCTGTACAGATTATTTAGGAAATCTATTTTTGGTGCCGCAGATGAAGTTGAATTGAAGTTTGTGAATAGGTATTGTTCTCGCAATAGCATGTAATCATTTATAATTTACTGGGTTGTCTGTAGTTTTTTCATTTAGTTTTGATATTTTACGCAATGTCTTATGAGTAGGAGGAATAAGGAAGATTGGCATCTTTTTGGTGTGATTCTTAACCAAGAAGTTCGAAAATTATCAAGACAGGTATATACATTTCTTAGTTGATTGATGTTTACAACTCTATGATGTACCATTGTTAGCATGTAAAGTTGAATTATATTTGCGCGTATTTTGTGATTTATAAGGATGGACTGATGGAGTTCTCAAATTGTTGAAATTGAAAATAAAAAAATTAACTTTCTAAGTTAGTCAAATTTCCTAAATTGCTTGATTTTCATTTTAGTTTGTAAGCTCTCAAGAAATTTACCTTGAGAGATGCTTAGTATATTATCTGTGGATCCAATTGGCAAGATTTTCAAATCGACAAAGATTTGTTCCTTTTTGAACATAGAAGTGTTACCTAGGATAGTCATCTAATGATGATTCCATTTGGAAAAAAATTGGTATCTCAGACTGTCATTTGGTTGAGATCTTACATGTTATTTGTTTGGATGTGAGGGTGAAAGAGAGTTTGGGAGATTTGTATTTTGAACTTTAACCAGGGCCAAAATTAAGGCACCTAAGTGTGAAGCTTGAATTATGCATGAAATCTTTGCACTCTTCGTGCATGTATATTGGAGACATTGCACCATAATTATACTTAGGTCATGCAAGAAAGTATTGATAAACTGCTATTAAGGTGATATATACAGCAGTGCTATCTGTGTTTCTTGTGGGTAATACATTAAAATCCCGAGGGGCTAAGGTAATACATTTAGGGGGTGTTTGGTATGGGAATATAAAATGTAATGGAAAGGAAAATGATAAAGAGGAGTAAGGGTAAGGGTATGGGTTGTAGTTATATGTTGTTTGGTATGAAAATATAAGGGAAACACTTAATTGATCATAGAAAAGAGAATTTGTTACTTGACATAAATGGGTGGTAACAAAGTAAGGGTATCCATTACCCTTTTACCCTCAAGAAAGGGATTGGGTTAACCTAATATCATACCAAACAAATATGTGTAGTAATGGTAATTGAATCTCTTACTTAGTATTAAAAAGTTCATACCAAACACCCCTTAGAGTTTCTTTGTCTCACTCTAAAGGTCTTCGGTAATATATCTATATAAGTGTCCATGCTGTGATACCTTGTCAATTATGTTGTCTTTAGATGTTGAAAAAATCTTCCAAAAAAACACACGAGATGCAGGTATCACTTGATGAGGTTAATTTGTTCTTGCTGACTTTTGAAGTTAATGGTTTTCTGAGACTGCTAAAAGGATCGATAATTAGTTGTGAATGTGATTAACACTTACAGTCAAATTTCAGATTTCGTTGAACCTTGTTTGAGTTATGAGTTATGACTTCCCTAATCAGTTTGTAATAACGATAAAAGTATGTTATAAGTCAAATGTTTTATTCTAATATATACGACCTACTTTTGACGAATTGTGGCACCTGTGTCATGGAATAAAAACTCCCCCGTTACTTGCGTAACACCCATTACATAACCTATTTGAAAGGTTCCGCTATGTTAAATTCTGTTATGTAGCGGTTCATGAAATTTTAAGGTTAAAACGCCACGTTGACCGTAACGCCATTATTTTACTGTTATAACAATATTTCACCGTTACAACGTTATTCGTCTTTAGGTTGAAGTTTCATTAATACCCATTAAGACACTAATTATAATTATTACGATCACTTAAATTGTAGTTACTTATAATTTTAGTTAAATTGTAGTTTCATTAATTTTAGTTACGATCACTTAAATTGTAGTTACGATCACTAACTATAATTAAGACACTAACTATAATTATTACAATCACTTAAAGAAAATGATATATGGAGCCCTAAGGGTTGTATATAAGATAGAATCTTGTATTTTATTTATGTAATTTAATAATTTTTTCTTTGGAAACATAAATATTTAATTATACTTTATTACTTTAGCATTTATTCTTTTTTGGGAAGTAAAAATAATTATATAAAATATTAATTATTTTTCAATTTCTAGATTAGATTCTCTTGAAAGTTAAAATTATTAATAATAAATAAAATTTATTAATTTTTATGTACAGCCCTAAGGGCTGTAAATATCATAACTCAAAAAATAATTAACTAATAACTTATAAGTCAATTACTTATACACTAAATGCAACTATAATCTAAATGCAACTATAATAGCTGGTTGCATCTTATTGCATAATAATAGTTTTTCAACAACAAACATGCAATTATAAGTACAAAACCCCCTTTATGTGATTTGTTTTTTCAAAAATCACACCGCATTTTCCACGACACTACTACTATTTCCGCAAACACATTTGCGACCGCCATTTTTTCCATGCTTGTGGTCTCACCAGCTAGGTTATGTTGTAAAAGTATCCGAGATTTTTGCCTAAAACGAAATATCCATCTAAAATAATTTTACATTTGTACTCTCATTTATATTTCATTGTCTGTTTTGGTGACTGCATGTATTTTGTTTAGTTAGGTCATTAGAGTGAAGTGGTCACTTCATGCGAGGGAGGAGATCATATTTGAGCTTCTTCACCAGCTACGTGGGAATGCAGCAAGAGGCTTACTCGAATTGGTAAGAAAGAGTACAAGGGAAATGATTGATGAACAAGAGGCAGTTCGTGGTCGATTGTTTACCATTCAAGATGTTATGCAGAGTAATATTCGTGCTTGGCTGCAGGTTTGTATCTGTCATACATTTTGTCCCTTTCCTGGTTATTAGTTGACTTCTATGTTAATCGGACTCTTCATTTTGCTTCACATACTTGTGTCTGATCCTTGATGTTGGGAAATTGGTAATTTCGTATGGCACTTAGACACTTCATATTAGGCGTAAAATTGAATATTAGACGTATTAGACACTTGAACGCGTACTAGTACCCGACATCAGTACCGAGTCCAAGTAACATAGGTTGACTTTATGGAATTCTTAGACCATCTACGAGCTCGTTTGATTGACACGAATTTTGAATTCTTTGAAAGTTACTTCCTTTGTCAAATTTGCAATTGACACAATTTGGAGTTACCAACAAGGTGACAACCCATTGTAATTAAGTTCCTACACTTTGTGGGAATTTCTGCTTCCATGTAAATTTTTATTTCCTATGCTTTCTCGAAAAATTTCAATCAAACAACTATGGAAATAAGCAGTTGAAATAGAAAGGCCAAGGAATTAAGAGGAAACCAAACGACCTCTAGATATTCTATTTCATGTTTTCTTGTCAAGTAATTTCTATGCTACTCGCTTTTAGACCGAAGCAAATTTTAACTGCTCGTTTGGTGCAAAAAGGCAAAAATCTTGTGTGATGCACATGTGCAAGTTGCAAATTTCAATAACTTAGGCACTGTTTAGTTCACCTGGTTTTTACTAATAGTAACCGACTTTTAGTGATGCAAATCTAATTTTTGCTGATTATAACAGATTTTTACTGATTGAAGATGGTTTTTACTGTTGGAAACTAATTTTTACGGATTGTAACTGATTTTTTATTCTTAACTAATTTTTACTGATTTAACTGATTTTTTTTTTACTTATTTGGATCTCGTTAAAGTATATTGTACTTTAGGTAGAATACTTGTAACAAACCCATTGTTGCGGAATTTTGATCCAGGACCGAAGTCTTCGAGTTACACACAATTTAGCGGTCTTTGGTGGATGCGGACTTGTATTGTCTATCATAACTGGGCTCTTCGGCATTAATGTTGATGGAATTCCGGGTGCTAGTAACACACCATATGCATTTGGTCTGTTTACAGGAATTCTACTATTCATAGGGGCTATTCTGGTTGGGGTTGGCATAATATATCTTGGACTGAAACAGCCCGTCTCTGAAGAGCAGGTAGAAGTGAGAAAATTGGAGCTCGAGGAATTAGTCAAGATGTTTCAGCACGAGGCAGAAACTCATGCTCAAGTTCGTCAAGAGAATCCTCAGCAGAGTTTTCCTTCAGAGAACTTCCCGCATGATGCTGATTATGTGATAATTCAATAAGGACTCGGTTTTTCACTATGGTGTGAAGTTGACATCCACTCGGCTTTTTCGCATTTTCAAGGGTAAAAGTGAGTGAAGAATAAGGAAATTCATTCGCAACTTCATGCATGTATCTTGATATCTTACGATCGCAAAACTTGGGCAATTGTAGGATTTTTGAGTACTGCTTTCGAAATGTAAACGTGTTGATATAATGTATCAAGAATTTGTGTACATATTGTTTCTAAACTATACAAGTATCTTATGTGTTGAATGGTGTGGAGCTCAGTTGTGTTTATCTGTATGACACTCCGTGTTCGTATCGTTACGTAATAAGGTTCAAGGGATTACACGAGACTTACCATGTTGACTAGCACGCATCATCAAGTCTCTAAGACATTAGTATTGTCAGCAGATTTTAAACTAGGAGGTTAAATAGTCGATAACATTAGAATATAATTGAGTGAAGGACATGTTTGAATAACTAAAATCGATATGAACATTAGTAATTCGAACCCAAATTTGTAAAAACTTTGTCTAAATTTTCTTTTTCTTAAGGAAGTGTTTGCAAGCGCAATTTTAAAAAGGGAATGGAAATTCAAGAGTCAAAAAAAGTCTTTGGAAAGGGAGCTGCTTTAATATCAATTAATCCGTTCTTTTGAGTTTGCTATAATTTCTATTTTTGTCGTTTTAACTTATTTTGTTACATTTTTTGGAAATAGTCTAATATTCATTAATTTTTCATCCACATATTCTTCTTTTTTTTTATATCATCCACACGAATTTTTACTTATTCTCCCAATAACTTAACTACACATTTGTGCCAATTCTCTATATACCAAACTCAGAGGACAAATAACTACTTCTTCCTAAATCACTATTGTGGATTTGCGGTAACAATATTGTGATGTGGTAATGAGAGCAATGCAATTGATGAAAAATGGTCTAAATTTTCATAAGAAGGTGTTTGCATGAGCGATTTGGAAAAGGAAATGAAAATTCAAGATTCCCAAAAACAATCTTTGGAAGAGAAGGGATTTTACTTGTGACTTTATCAATAGCAATTTCTTCATCCTCTTGAGTTTGCTATAATTTTTATTTTTATCGGTCCAATTTAATTTGCTACATTTTCTTAAAAAAGTCTCCATCGCCTTCATTATTTTTTCATCCATACATTAACTTTTTATTATCATCCACACAATTAATTTTTTTACTTATTCTCCCAATAACTAAACTATAAATTTAAGTCAATTACCAAAATAGCAAACTCAGAGAACACGTGACTACTTTCTCAAAATAAGAAGTAACTTTTTTCCTTATTCCTCACAAGTCACATCCTATTATAGCACAAATTAGAGGTGTTCATTCGGGTTATTGGTTTGATTTTGGGTCATGTTTTTCGGGTCGGTTTAAAATTGGATTTTACATAATTTTAAATTAATATTGACGTTGGGTCAAATCGGATTCGGTTATTAGGTCGGATAAACATCGGATCATTGGGTCTGTTCTGAACACCTCAAGGGCAAACATACTTTTACAATAACTATTACGACAACAATACAAATATGGTAACAAAAGTGATGCGAACATGCGATTGTTATACCATCATTTATTCTAAAATGATGAAACATCCTCTAAATCGACCTATAAAACAAGTTCTTACACATTAACGATGTCACTACTATCAGTTTAATAAATTTATCAAAAGTAAAGCAAAGATCGACAAATTCTTTAAAGGTCTTGTGCAATTATAAAAATCACGATATTTTTCGAACAACTTTGTATCTTTAACTAAGATCTCTAATAATTTTAGAGTTCTATACGGTCGAACATGCTCAGAATATCCCAAAATTTGTATTATCTTTATTTCATTATATTTATTACTGATTGTAATATTTTCTCACGGAACATAACACAATCAGTTCAGGTAAGTAAGTCTTTACGATGCGTCCGATACATACGACACACTCGTTTATGTTCAAGCGTGCTATTAGACTATACCAAAATTGTATGTTGTCTTCGCTCTGCGGTAATTCCAAATTTGCGTAGGTCCATCGTCAATATTAATGTCTGGAATGCTTCTACTTCGTCGTCTTCCTCTTGGCAAACCAAAGGTGTCTGTGCATCTACCTTCCTTCTCTCTTCCATATCTATATTCATACATGATATACCTATTTTTATTGATTTTATTCATGTATCATAATTCATAATTAAGGTTACTTTTTTTCATTACTCTTTGTGTTTTGGCAGCTTGAATTTGCGCCTGTATTTCAATTTCTCTCTAGACTCCATGGATGGTACTTCCCTTTGTTCCCATGTCGTTTTTCTTTCTTTTCAAATTATTTCACCCATGTCTAATTTCTTCGATTATTCCCAGTTTATTGCATCGTTTAATTGAATGCCTTTCTGGGTTTAGTTTTCTGGTTGTCTTGTTAATTTTTGCATGATTCTTTGTTATGTTTTATAGATCTCGAAGAGATTATAAGTACTGAATCGAAATTACAAGTCTTTGTAACCTAATACAAAATCTAGGGATTGAAATTAAAGCGAATCAAATAATTTGAAATAAAACTTCCTATAAAACAAAGATTTTTTTTAGATAATACTGTCTGCGGAAACTTAATACTAATTCGAGGCACTATCTAGTTTTCCTTATAGCGTTATTCCGCCTACTTAGGCTTAAAAACTTAGAATACGCTTTTGATATATAACGGTTTGCAATCAATTATACCACTATATAATTGATCTTTGTGAAGTAATAGAGATTATATTGAGTAAGCTTAGAATTAGAATGAACAGAGATTATATTAAGTAAGCTTAGAATTAGAATGAATAGAAGTAGCTAATTTCCTTCACAATTAGTGGACAGTTTAACCTGGGGAGAGAAACAAAAATCCAGAAGAATTTCAAGGTACCTCCTTATATAGGATTAGAAGTAACTACCCCATTATCCTATGATCCCACTTCCTCATCTCAATTAAAGATGGATTAAAGAAGTTACTTTTGGATTTAATTAAACATAACCGCTTAATTAAATGAACCTTGATGACGTGCCACGAAAATTCAGCCCAGAAGAAATCAGCACACACATCTCGCGAGGGGCGAGGAATATCGCGCGTCGCATAATTTTTGCATGATTCATTGTGGGTAATTTTATTCCAGATATTTGAAATGTTTGATCGGTTTCTTTCTGATTGTGGTATCAGGGTGTTTGTCATGCATTATTTTTGTGCATTCGACTAGGTCTGTATGAATTATGAATGGTTAAATAATTATACAATTGTTTTGTGACTTTTGAGACTTATTCCCCTTTTTTTGTTCTATGTGTGTGACTGTGTGTTTGGGGTGCGGGGGAGCCTATGTAGGCTCGTTGAGATAGATTTCGAACCAAAGTTTTCCTGTTCAAAAAAACATATAGAAGAGTCTTTCGAGCATTTGATTATTGGTTTTAAATGATGGTAATGGAAAATAATTTTTGATTTAGTTTTCATAAAATAAAATGTGTTATGCCGTTATCATGGACGGTAGCAAGATCAGATAGAAAGAGGACCAAAATGGTACATAGCAATTGGTAACACAAGAAGATTCAGTATTTTCGACATAGGATGAAGCTAGTTATATGTTTAACTTCTTGAAACCATTTAAGCCTAGAAATTTCAATATAGTCACCGGTTGGCTTCTTCGTAGTGCGAATCATAGGCCACATCACGAGTTCACGACCACGTTGTAAAGGGTTTTGATGTTACCGCAACTGCAATATAAGCTAGTATTACAACCCAAAACTATTTGTATTAACTGTCAAAATGTGTTTTGTGACTGTTACCACATTCGAGACTTTGCACTATGTTTGGCTTTGTGATCCATATGATGAACTAGGTTGTACACGGTCCATTGTTACGCCGAACTCTAGGACTCACTTCTCAATTTTTTGAGGAGTAGGCAACTGCCCTTAGAAGGAGGAAAATGGACACTTTCACTGCAAGAGACTCGATCCAACGAAAGGTTTCTTAGTGGCTCCCTTGTTCTTCATTCTATTCAACAACCTCATTGTGCAAAGATTGCAATCATTTTAGCTGAGAAGATTGATGATGATAGTGTTGTTAGATTTTCTTGAAAGGACCCATCAGTCTTAATTTGGTGAATCATAGATTTTGTTTTGGTTTATAACACACAAACTTGCACACACTGATATAGCATCTTATTGGCTTTGAAGACGTGGTGTGAGAGACCAATTTTTGTTTAATCACAGCTCAAGCACCCCATTCAATGGAATGTTACAGAACAATATGGAACTGTTGAAGTCTAGAAAGGGTCATCATGAATTTAGAACCTTCTGTACTGTCCCAGGTGCGTCTAGCTTTTACTGGTAGCTTAATTATGGCTTAGAAAATTTATTGAGAGATCATTGAACAGTGATAGTCCTTCGGTAACTTGCTGTAGATGCAATTTAATTGCCTTAATAGCATTGTCACATACTCACATTTACCGTACCCTGTATAAGTTTCTGGTCATCATTTCTTTCAATTATCAAAATAAGCTTCAGAATCCATTAGAATCATTATGTGAATAAACTGCAAAATATATCTTAAAGTCAGTTTATGGCACATTAGATGTTCAAGATGATTTACTTTGGAAAATTTCTGAAAGCTAATTTTTCCAATCCAATATCGCTCAATGTCATACGTTAAATGGCTACATGCAGAGTTGCAACATTGTTGCAAACAAATTTTGCAAGACCAATTGACAATTCCTGATCTTCCCTCTACTAATTTCTTAGCTGACTTGCACAGATTTGGCAGCAAAACATTGTGTGCCTTGTGACTCAAAGGATATGCGACCTATGAATGAAGAGTTAGCATATCAATTGATTGCAAAGGTATGCTCTTTATTCTTTGGGGCTATGTACCTTCTCCTCTATTTGTGTGATCAATCCGAACTGTTATCTGTGGAAAGCAAATGAGATACTCAAATGAGTATATTTTACGTAGACAATCAAGGAAATCTGTCTGCTAACTTATTTCTGTCTAGTAATTGACATCGTCCCAAGGCAAATAATTTATCTTGGTTGCATGTTTGTCCATCCAGGTTCCTGAATGGAATTTGGTCAATGAAGAAGGTAAACTGAAGCTGAGCAGGTCTTGGAAAGTGAAATCTTTTACTAAAGGGTTGGAGTTTTTTCAGATAGTTGCTAATGTTGCTGAAGCAGAAGGTGTAGCATTTTTTGCTTTTTTGTTTTTACTTTGTGAGTTATGACCTAGAGTGATCTTTTATCTTTTATCTTAAATTATTAGACAAGTTAATCCTAATGTTATGCTGATGCAGTGAAAAAACATGCAGTTCTTATTTATCATTTGTTTTTGAATACAATAGGTCACCATCCCGATCTGCATCTTGTGGGTTGGAACAATGTAACGGTTGAAATATGGACGCATTCTGTTGGTATGTACAGTACAATGCTTGCATTTAACTATGTTCTTTACTCTAAAGGCTTTTTGGGTATAATAATTGGGTTTTTGGCTGCATGAATGCTGTTCTTTCTTGTTATTATCAGATAAAGACACTAAATTAGAGTCAGAGGGGCAACTTTATTAATACAGAAGCACATGTGCTGTCGGTTTATGAAACTTTGGTTTGGAAGTTGTAGGGTTGTGAAAATTTCTCTTAAATGGATACCACTGGCAATGAGCAATACCATACGTAAAGAGTGTGTATATTTCCGAGTTGCTAATCAACCATTCCGTTTATTTCTTTTTTTATGAAATCAGAATTCATGTTGCCCCCCATGTCGAATTGTCTTCAACAATCAGAAACATCTTAGGCAGCATTACTTATATATGAATATGGACATGAAACAATAGAAGAGAATGTATAAGCCGGGGACGTATCTCGATAAAGGGAAGTTCGGTATGTGCATGCTTGAGCTGAAGGGAGGATGAGGACTCCTGGCTTAAATCGTCTTTTGGTTAAGTTCATCTAATACGGTTTTTAAAGTATTTAATGAGTATGGTTAAGTATATGAACTATTAGAATAGGGGAAGAGTTTAGATCACACTGGTTGAATTAGGGACTTCCAGTATGGAGCTTCACAGAGGAGTGATGGCATGATACATTTATATATCATTTGCTCATTATGTTCTTTAATTTGCCTTTTTTTTAATATGGAGAGCATTTTTTATGAGGTTTGAGAGTTGAATTTTTAATTATGGTTAAGAGTTAAAACTTACTAACTCAAAATAAGATTAAAAAACGGACAGCCCTATTCACAAAGCTCTCTGCGGAACGAGGGTCTGGAAAAGGTCCCACCAAAAGGGTGTTATGTAGGGGAACCTTACATTGCATATATGCAAGAGGCTCCTTTCCTTTCCTTTCCCTGTTAAATTGTTATCCAAACAAAGTGTAAAGGTCACCGTCTCACTGAACAGTTCATATCAGAAAACAAGGCTCTAAAGTTGATGCCAAATTACTTTGCACTATTCCCTGCTCTTTTGGTGTTCTGCAGGATGAATCTTGTTTTCGACAAGGGAACAAGCTGTTTTCTTTTGGCGTAAATTCAATAGCAGAAGTGAGCGATGCACCTGCTAACTGCATCTCGAATTAACTCCAAGTAATTCCATAATGTGCAGGAGGACTTACAGAAAACGACTTTATACTCGCAGCAAAGATCAGCGCTCTTGACCTTGCACACCTTCAAAGGATTAAGCCCAAGTAAAAGCTATCATAGTCCATAGATTTCTCAAAGCAGATAACACAAACCAAGTTGTTCTATCAAGTTATGCACTCTTTTTCTTGCCGAGAACCCCTTTCGATATTACCGGAATAATTTCAGTTACTCAAAATGTCTATTATGTAATTCTGATTCATATACACTGCTTGATTTTATATACTTCAGATAAAAATTGTTCATGTATAACTTTTGTTTGTCGGTCGTTACTCCGATACATGAATGAATTTCTTTGTCTTGAAATCTAAACCTGTAATAGAGTGATGTAATGCAACTCCTGTAACATAATTTTGACAGCACTAAGGTTAAGTTTAATGTTCTTCACTAACAAGGATTTATTCCATCCATCTCTTATGGCTTATATTGTTATAACTTACCCCATTTGACCAAAAACTGCGAGTCATTGGACCAAACACTATTATGACATATTTCTTTCCAAAGTTTATTCATGTCCTTTGACTATTTCATTTAAACAATGCTATTTTGCGGTAGAAGTGTTCAAAACAGACCAGATAACTAATATTTAACCTATCTTGTAACTGAACACAATTTAACTTGACTTCAAAATGAATTTAAAATTATGTAAAAAATCAATATGGATGCAAAATCCAATTAAAAATCGACCCAAAATATGTAACTCAAAATTGACCTAATGACCGAAATAATCACGAAAATTTGTAGAGGAAAATACTGGTTCAAGGATAAAATTCTGATTGGCCTTTTCAATAAGTAGCTGCAAGCTGGCCTTTTCTCCTTTAATACTTGTATCTTGGCAACAATACAACGAACTCTTTAGGTTTATCACTATGACATTTTTTCACACAAACTATCAAATCAAAGAAGCTCCATAACCAAATACTACTATCCTATAGTACTTCTATTTATTATTAACCTTAGTAGGAATACCTCAATACCCTGAACTAAATATGAATAATAAGAGGAGAACAACGAATACACATTGTCGATTTGTCGTATCCTGCTTGGGCAGTTGCGCATACATTATGTGCCTCCTTGGTGGAATGCTTCTTTCTTGGACATCTACAATCATACTTGGGAGTTTACTTACAGCACTGGAGGAAGGAGTTTCCAACAATTGATGTCCACAGTCGAAGATGAACTTGAACAGCGGCACTACACCGGAGGACTCGTGTAATAGACTGAATCTTCAACTTTGGATACATACACCTAATCAATACATCTCGGGTTAAGAAACAGGATTGACGTAATGTATATCAGGAGTTTACGAACATAACAGTCAATGAATGAAAAAAGATTCAACTCATCAGAAATGAAGGGATCAAAGAAAACACAGGAGTGCCAATTTTATAAATTTGATTACAAACCAAGTTGAGGTAATTCAACAGAAATCTTCAGAGCCCCAAGTAAAATACGGAGGAGCATATTAAGAGTATCTTGTATACATATTGAAAAACATACATGCTATTTCAATCGTAAGAACATTATTTGATTATTTGTGTGCGCGCAGTCCTCTGAGGTCTTTTCATGACGGGGGTACGGGAATGATTTGTCCGCTACCTTCCTATCCCGGACCTCGACATGTGCGGGATACTGGGTTGATAACTATGGCTATGACACAAACATAAGAACATATAATAAGTCAAAACACAATCATACTAAATAGGGGTCTTGTAGGATTGCTCCCAATTCAAATTAATAATCACTACTAAAATTTTCTTCTAAGATGAAAGTCTTATTAGGGTACGTTCAAAGACTCATAACAAACTCCACCTTTGTTACATCGTCATTGGTATTAGCTTACCCTATATCAGCTAAGTTTGCCCTCCTTGCCTGCTTATGTTAGCACTTTAACACTGGTACTACCCTACAGCCTTCGCGAGCATGGTACTACACTAAAGAGTTCTGCCGAGACGAAACTTGACATCTCTTTCCTACTCAAGCAGATGGATTACTCATAAGAATTGCCTTCCTACACATTTTACACCTTGTTCCTGGATGGAACCCAATGGCAAAACGAAAATTACAAATAAGTTTTGTTATTGGGACTGGTTTCTTCTAATTCAGATCAAAATAATCACCCTAGGACCCCAAGATGACTAGATGAGAAGAAATAATTCATTAGAATATTGAGATATTCACGATGAATCGAGCAAAGCCATCAGTTACAACATGAGTACACAAATGAAAAAGTATCTCTAGACATGGTGTTTGGCAAACAACTGATAGCTAATAGCTGGTAGACGATTACATTGGCTGATTTGACTATCTGATTTTATTGACCGAATTAACCTGTTGATTTTAAACTCGCTGCTATAAGCAGCTTGTTCAAAAACAGCTTATTCATAACAGTAAACTGTTTCAACCAACTAATTTATTAAACACTAGTATTGGATGGTTTGACTACCAAACCTTCTATTTATATCAAAATAAGCTAAAATTGCCTAATGAGCTATTTTGCTAAACACACCCATAGTACTTTAAGGAACATATAATGAAGTTGAGTCCACAAACTTCCAAGCATATATGGTGATCAAATCCAACCAAGCAAATTTCCTCAAATTTAGCTAATGAAAATCAAGATGTTACAGATCCAAAGACGAGTCCTAGACATGGTTCATCTCTCTTCCGACAAGTTTGCACAACGTTCAACCAACCAATAGAGCGAATGACAATATACTAGCTCATACAGTGTCGTTTATTGACCGCGTCATACACCAGGAAAGCATCAAGTTCGAGTCCAAAACGTATTTGATTCAATGTCATTGTCATGCAAAAAAGAATCCTTCCACAGATTCTATGTAACTTTTCTGAGCACCATACTAAGCCTCTTAATTCTAGACACCCATCTCTCACGCTCCAAGATGAAGCAGATTTTTTCCATAGTAAATGCATTAAAATCATTACTACATAGTTTATGCAAATTCACCTAAAGACATGTCCTGCATACACCTAGTAAACTATTAGTACTATTATAGCATCAAAAGAATGGCAAATAAGTAAAACCTTCTCATCAATTGATACTATCTAAAGGGAGTGTAATAGCACACTAATCACTAACCACTAATGACTAACAACTAACTAACAACCAACAACCACATCCAACACTTATTTATTTCAGCTCGTCTTGTATGAGACTGTCTCATAAGCCCATGTAATTAGTCCATTTCTCTAATTGGTCACATTAAGATCGTAAATGATCACTTTAAGGTTATAAGTGATAAGTAACCACTTTATGATAATAAAAAGAAATCACTGTGATCTGATCACTTTAAGGTTATAAATATATAGTGGGTCAGCTCGAACTCAATAAAAATGGTCTCACCATCTAAGCTATCTAGTCTACAATGGAAATCACAAAAGACATCAAATCAAACTTAGTATCATTAGCATATAATCAGTTAATGTTCTACTAAAAGCACCATGCCATTCATAGCTAAGCTACCAACCTCATCATCATCACAATATACCACAATGCCAAACATAAACAAATGACACATATACAAATACTTAAATACCACTCAAAAAAGTTTCATACCAAAAAAAAGAATACCTTTTTCTTACCACTTAGGAGTACATAAGAAGAAATATCAACTTTTCTCTTTTCCTCTAATCATCTGGACTTTGGCTTCTGCAACAATGCAGTCAAATATACCTCCCCATTTTTCATCCCACTAGAATCCATCTTACTCCCAGTTGCCCATTTCACAATCTTATACCCCAATTTATCAATCAATGGTTTATAGACCTTATCTAAATCTGCCCCTTTACTGAAAAAATGATCAACCCACAAAAACCCACCACCTCTCAACACTCTATCCACATCAAACAATAGAAAGTCCATCACCGTCGTCGGAATCCACCTATTTACGGCATGCCCACATCGAACCAAGTCCACAACCCCATCAAAAAACGGCAATCTTTGCTGCAGTGGTGCATGTAATGTCAACAAACCTCTAAGCGCGTTATACTCGCTATAAGGAGCACCTAAGTTCATAGTAGTAGTCAAAACAGTCACATTTCTCTCCTTCATCCTAGCAGCAAAAACCCCAGTTCCACCCCCAATATCAACCCCTAAACGAATAACAGAATTAGCCCTTTTAGCAATATCCAAAAGCTGAGGAATAGTGAGATCAATTTCAGATTTATAACCCAAAAACTGATCGTAAACAAGATTTTGGTCAAAACCCAGTTTCGGATTCAAACATTTAAAGCTCTTACACGTAGCAGAAGTATAAGAACTCCAAATAACATTAGAATCAGGGGAAGACAATCTAGGGTTAGATGGGGTTCTCGAGAAACAACGACGTCGTGGCAAAGGATGACACCCACGAAGAATCAAAGATTCAGCTAGAAGGGTATCTTTAGGACAAAGTGAAAAGGGGGTATAATTCATGTATTGATGAAGAAGATCAGGGTAATCATGGCAAGAAGAAGCAATAGGGGAAAGGTTAGAGTAAATAAGAAGGTCTGAAGGTGGGGTTTTAATGGAGTTTGAAGATGGAGGCGAGTGAGAAGGTTGGAAGCGCGTGAGGTGGTTAATGGTGGCGCGTATGGTTTGAAGTTGACGGATAAGGTAATGAGGAACAGTGGAAGATTGTTGAGGAGGTGTAGAAAGATGGAAGAAGGAAGAAGTTGATGAAAGATGGTAAAATGAAAGGAGGTTTGTAGCAACCATGGCTACCAAGAGGAGGAAATTTAGACCCATTGTGAAGGACATTGCCATTGAATTGTGTGCTTTTGGGTGTTTATCAATGGTGGTTGGAAGTCCTAGGGGACAGTGAGGTCTGCCAAGTAGCAGTTGGATCTTGGGACTGAGAATTGAGGGCTGAGGAATGATTGGAGTGTAGAGTGGAGGAAATTAATGGAGGGACTTTTTAGGGGGTTGTTTGGTAGTTTGTTTTTACATTAGCTTTTAGTTGGCTTTTGACTTTTGCGTGTAGGTTGGTTAAATAGCTAATAAAAGTGTTTGGTAAACGGTTTTTAAGCCAAAATCAAAAAGCTATTCCAGTTAGCCTTTTATGTTGGCTCTTGGCTTATGGATCTACTTTTTCTCTAATAAACATTCAATGCCTAAATTTATCAAATATCTCCATAAAAACTGACTTTTTCAGCTAACTTAAGAGTCAATAAAAACAGCCAACATTTTCAACTGATCAAACAAGTTAACACCCAATTGTCAAATATTCCATGTTTTGTTGTTTTTTATTTTCTATTTATATTTATTTTTAAAATTAAAATAGTGAATTGATAATAATACAAAATCTAGTACTACTCCTACATTTGATTATAATTAGAAAATGACGCTTTAAATTTAATAACTAGTAAGCTATAATAATATATTTGGTAATTAGAATTTTATAATTAATATTTTTTTCTGAGTCTTTTAAATTTTAAGACTAATTCTATGTATGTAAAAGGTTTATTTTATGTGATGAGATTCTATGAAAAAAAATTTATTTGGGAGAATTGGTAGTAGGTTATTGTGATTTGTCTAGTTTGCCAACTTGAGAATATAGAATGTTAAAATAATTTATATATATATATATATATATATATATATATATATATATATATATATATATATATATATATATATATATATATATATATATATATATATATATATATATATATATATATTTTTTGGTACTTTTATTTACTTATCATCATTCTTATTTAAGTTGTTCTTTTTACTTTGTAACGTTTTTATATTGGTTAATATACTTAAAATTTTCTTAATTTTTATTCTTTTTGCTTTTCAATTTTCACATAATTTAAATTTTTTCACTACTTTTTTAATCTTTGTATCACTTCCCATAATATCAATCTCATGAGGACATTCTAATTCTATCAATCTCATGAAGAAAGATAGAGTATTTTCTTTTGCACCAAGTACAATAGTATGAAGATTAAATGAAAACAAAAGTTTTGGATAACTCTAAATACTTTTATTGTTTTAAAATATTTGTAATATTTGACTTTTTACGCATTCTAATATACTAATTTAATTCTTATTAGTATTTTTAATTATAAAAATTTTATATTAATAATCTTTGCATTGAAACGAATCAAACAAGATCTCACTTGACTATATTTTAACTTATAAATTATAATCTAATCACAAATTAAAAATGGTGAATAAACATTATCATTTTTTTTAATGTTGGGAGAGAATAAACACATTCAAATGAAGTAAATAAAAATCTTACGTGGCATAGTCTGAAGATTAAAGTTTGTATAAGCCTTTCAACGCTCTAATTAGTGGTCAAAGCTCAAAAGTTTATGTAGTCGCTGTCGCACCATAGGAGGCTGTTAAAACTTGCGTTCGAGTTACGCTGTATTCTAACTTCCATATTCATCTCTCCGCAGTCCGCACCCGCTTCGTCTCTCTTCTCTCGTTTCTCGTCTGTGACTCTGTGTTTAGCTATTAGCAATGGTACCTGCAAATTCTCCCTCCTCTTCCTTCATTTTCTCTTTATCTTGCGTTTTTACTTTCTAGGGTTTAATATGCTGCAATTCTTTGCAAAATCGTTTTCTTTTAATTTTATGTCTTTTGTTATCTTGATTATTGCTTTGTTTATATCTTCTAATTTATCTGTTAATTGAACATCAATTTAAGTTTCTATTTTTAATTCGAGTTGATCTATTTTACTGTTTTTGTAGGCGGATCCCGAATTGGAAGCCATCAGACAACGAAGAATGCAAGAGCTAATGGCACAACGTGGCATGGTAACAAATCAATGAATTATACTTCATCCTATTCTAATCAATTCCTGTATGTTATTACTATTCACTTTTCTTTCTTAGTGTGTAAACATAATCACTCTTAGTGTGTAAACATAATCAGGTGGAATCTCATTTAATTTGTTGTAATTCGTCTCAATGTGAGTTTTATGAATATAGCTTTTTATGATTTCTAATCGTGCATAATTAAAGATATTAAGGGTTGGATTAGTGGATTGTCAAGTGTGTAAAATCACATGGGGCATTTTTAACAATGTGTGATTGTAGTAAGTTTATAGAGTAACGTTCTGACTGAATGTTACCTTGTACCAGGGAAGTCAGCAGGACCCTGAGCAGCAGAAAGCTCAAGAAGATGCAAAAAGGTTTGATTTTAGTGTTTTGGATGAAACAACTGAAAGCCCTAGTTTTTCATTTGTTGTTTCGTGAGGTTTGATTTTGGATACTTATGAGGGATGCAGGGAGGCCGATGAACAAAGGCAGATGATGCTTGCTCAAATCCTGTCAGCTCAAGCACGTGAAAGACGTAAGCTCAATAGCTTTTCTGTTTTTCTTGTGTTTATATGATTAGTGATCTGATCACAATTACAATGGTGATTTGGTGATCAGCTTCTTTTTATGTTGTCATGGAAATTTGTTTCGTTTGGATTACTCCCTTCGTCTTTTAATAGTTGTGATACATGCCTAATGCCTTACAAAGATACTTGACATATCTGACAGAATTAAAAGTGTTCAAGGGGGAAAGGTGTTTGTCTGTATAGTGGAATTGTTGTGCACTATACCTTTGCTATGTACAATTATAATTATTAAAGCAGTTAAAAGTCATTGGAATGCTTGCAGTTTCTGTTTGTGACATTTGGAACAAGTTTGTATATACAGTCTCATGTTCAACAATCACCTACAATTTATTTTTAACCAAATAAGAACTATTTTTTCAGCTCTTATACAGTTTCTATAGGGAAAGGGAGGGAAGAGTGATGAGGTTTCCTTGAATAAATCTCTTTATTGCTGGAGAATAGTGTTTCTTTTAACTTAAAAAGGAATTAATCCTCCATTTTCCTCTCCCCCAATTCCCTTCCGTCCTCAATTGTTATCCCAATGAAGGAAAATGCTTTCCTCCATTTCCCTTGCCTTCTCTCTTTCCATTTTTTGTAGTTCCTTCTACCCTCTTTACAATTTTTATCATCTGTATGTCAATGATTAATCTAATTTGAACTACAATATATTATTATCATTATAATTGTTAATTTCTTTGGGATCCATTCCCCAAGCTTTAGTTAGGAGTTCCTTGTTGTCTTGTTGATTCCAGTTTGTTGAGTACTATTAGTTTATTCCCTGTAATTTGTGTTTAGTAAACCATCAAAAAAATTGCGATCTTAAAGCAAAATATTTCATTCTAGTTTTAGATAAGATTACCCTCTTTTTTGGTTAAATCTCTTTTTTATTTGTAGTTTTAGGTAAGATCAAAATATTTTGGTTAGAATTTGACCATTAACTTCTTAAATTTTTTACCAACTATAAAAATAACATTGACTAACAGAAGTGTCCATGAATTGCTTTTTTTGGTCGGTTGTGCATGTGCATTTTTATTTAATTAAATTATGTTTGCATAAAAGATTTGTTCGCAATAATCTTTTGTTATCCCTTCATTGATCATTGTTAAGTTGTTCGTGTAAACTTGTGTTTAGAGCCTTTTCACATACGTGATTTCTATGAACACCTTCTTATAAATTATGTTGAGTTTCTAATGTATCACAAGTCAATAAAGGAATATACTAGCCCTAGCACTCTAGCAGGGGCCCAAAATATTTTATTGTGTTAAAGAAGCTCCCTGCATTCCGTTTCGTGTCGGAAGATTGAAAATAGTGAGGAATTCCCTGATTCCTCTTGATTTAAGACTTTGAAACCCTTCATTTTAGATTCCAATTCTAATAAAATGAGAAAGAAAGATTGGAACCATGAACATATTTTGAAAAATTATGAAAGCATGTAAGGTTATGTTTGAACCGATGGTGGTAGCTTATGGTTCCTCATGTTTCTATAGAAGAAAGTTTAGTTTGTATTATATTGGTACCAATATCTTGGCGCAAAACCATTGTGGGTGATTTATGTGGTCTACAAAGGATTTGAGCTATTTTTTCCCTACTTTTTGCCCAATTTGTTGAGGAATGTTATATGTTAGTTTCTTGTATTTGGTATGTCAAAAGGGATTGCCCCTACCCCTTTTGGAAAACGTCTAAGTCCTCAAAATAAACTTGTTTTTCTCTTTTTTACAAAAAAAAATATTTCTAATATCTCTCCATGTTATTGTTGCTGGCTGATCCTTCCACACTGTAGTCTTAAAGAGGGCCTGTGGATTTAAAGAACCTTTCACGTGCCAAATCGTTTTTGAAATTATGTACCTAAAATATAAAAAAAATTACCTCAATGTTTCACTATATCAGCTCTCCTTCTGAATGTTGCTTCATTCGATCCAATCATGCACGGAAAATCTTTATCTCAGTATTTAACCCTACACATTATGATCCTATCATGTAGTGCACTTGACACTAATGCCCGTACTCTTATTAGTCCACTTTCTTGTTTTCCTTTGAGATGATTCAGGTATTAGATTGGACTTGGAATCTTGTATAAAAATGGAGGAGGAAAGGATTTACATTTAACTTGTACCATTCCCCTAAAATCTTGTTAACTTTGTTGGATCTTGGTGTATCTAGATGTAGAGGCGAACTCTTAATGATTTTGATGGAAGTCAATTTCTTTCTTCACTACTATGGTTGATCTTCCAAGCTTGCTTCAAAGGCTCAAACCACTGCAAACATAGGTTGCATCCATTGTTAGTTTTCTTTGATGATGGGAGACACTACTCTTCACAAATTCTTGTTAAGTTTAGTGCGATTTAGGATGGTGATTTGGTTGATGGACTGCTGGTTTGGTTGTAGATGGTGACAAATGGTTTTAACAGGAACCATATTTGTTACCTTTGGAGAGGGTACCGATTCATGCAAGTACTTTAGCAATAGGACATCACTCGACTTAAGTGTTCTTAGGCAAGCTTTTTTAGAACTAAGGATTGTTCTCACTTTTGCTCATTTGGATGTGAACCCTACATGTCTTGGCCAAGGAATAGGGATATCAATGAAGTTGCTTGGATAGTCTCCCAACCATACTCTCTTGGTTTCTCAGCTTTGCCAATTGACATTTGAATTAGCCACAAAATTACTCTCCCTTTCAACAAAAGAAAAGAGAAAAACTTAAAAGACCTAGCATTATGGTGAGGTTGCGTATCAGCATGTCCAAAGGAGTTTAAAGCATCCTTTATGATGATCTGCATTGTTCATTCTTATTTCAATTTATCTGTTTATCTACTCTTCAGAGGCTGCTTGTGCCTCCATGTATGTGTTAGAATCTGGCCGATTTGTCTGGCTACGAATCTGTACCTGATGCTTCCTTGAGGACTGCCCTGCACCGTCCTCCCCCCTTCGGAGCCCTGCTTAGTTTCAAGCATGTATATATTTATACATATTTAAGGCATAGTTTTTGAGAGGTAAACTGTGATAATGTGTCGTCATGGTTTTATTTGTATAGGCTCTTGTATTACAGTATCCACATGAGTGTCTACTATCTCTTCTTTCAGTGGTCTATTTGAATTGGTTTATATGCTAGATTTTTAGTTGTTAACAGTATTATGGGTGGGTATTTCTCAACTAAATATATTGTACATGGATAACTTTGAACTTCCAAAGATTAGTTTTCATGAACTTATCTTGTCTTCACTTATGTATCCCGAGCTCATCTTTTTCTGAACATACTTCTGAAATCTTTGTAAATAAGGTGAGAGAACAGATTCAAAGGATAGGACAATTTCATCCCTACTATTGCCAATTTGTGAATTGTATTATTAAAAAACTTAATCGTCAAGCAGCGAATTTTCATTTACGACTTTGTAAAGTATTTTGATGATATCATTTGACTTCTACAATGTTGCTGCCCTCAAATCCATAAGACCATAACATTCTGTAGCATGAGGACGCTTAATCTTGGGAATTATGTTAGTTCTGATTTCGGAAGTATGAAGTTAACCTTGTTTGTAGAGGAAATATTAGTAAGTGATACAACAAGTTCAAATGAATGTGTTTATCATCCAAGCTAAGCATGTATATTAAGTTTTCACAATGTATGCTCTTGCTAAATGCAATGTTGCACTCTGCAATAGCCGTAATTACTGTATGTTGATGCTATCATTGGTTTCTGAATACTATTTCAATTTTCTGATCAATAGTTGCTCGCATTGCTCTCGTTAAGCCGGAAAAGGCTAGAGGAGTAGAGGATGTTATATTAAGAGCTGCTCAGATGGGTCAAATTACTGAAAAGGTATTCCAAAGCCCTGCATAAACTTGCCCCTTTACTAATCACTTTTTTTCAAGTGTTCGGTCTACTGTATTGCAATTTGCAAGATACTATCAATCTAATAAATTCAAAATTGTATTGCAATACTACAGGTTTCTGAGGAAAGGCTTATATCACTGTTGGAGCAAATTAATACCCAAACAACTAAACAGACCAAAGTGACTGTAAGTTTTGCTTCTTACCCTGTTGGTAGACAGCTTGATGCCTACCTTTAAGCTTCTGCTCTTATTTTTCTCATGCACTTTCAATCTTTCAGATCCAAAGGCGCCGGAGTGTTCTTGACGATGATGATTAGATTCTTTTTACTGCTTGTGCCAAAGAAATACATGTCCTAGATATGATTTGCTGAATTCCAAAGTTTATGAGCCTTGTATTTTGTGCTGAGCCACCACAACCTGGATTGTATTTGATTGCGTTAATAACTCGTGACTTGTAACTCGTGAATTTAGGTGTTTACCCCCTTTTTGTGAAGAGGGATGTGCATTTGGAACAGCCCCAAAAGGGAGATGTGTTTTTTCATCATGCTATGTGAACCAGCTAATTGGGTTTTGGCATTAATGTATACATCTTGTGAAGCAAGGAAATCATGGTATAAGAGATTCCTAGTTCCTATAAAAATATACTCCTAAATCTATTGATTTCATTATAGGTAATTTTTGTTAGTTTGCAATCTTTTATGGCTTAACTTGACACAATATAAACTCGGCATATGAACAAGGACTTTTAAAAATCCAATTGAGAAACTAAATCTATAATCCTAGTTGTAAAAACTTTTATCAAACATGAATATTTGTTCAATATCAATGCATACAATATATAAAAGGAAAAGTTACCGTGAATAATACTTTTATCAAACACTCGTTTTCTATGAATTTTCATTTTCTGTTAAGAATTACAAACGCTTTATGTGGAAACGTACGAGTTTTCTAATTTAGTATTTTTCATGTCTCTAAAACTCGTATTTTTCAATGCAAATGCCAAGTAAATGAGCGCTTTCTAACTTAGTTTTTTCACTAACTTTTTTTTGCTATTAAAAATTAATCAAGAGCCTCTCCTAGGGGAAATTTGACATGTTTTGATTGCTTAGTCCATATATTTGATATACAAGTCAAAATGTGGCAAATTGATGTCATTGAAAAGAATTTTGTAAGAGATTTCAAACAACATCTTGTACAACCATACTAAGACACATGCAGAATATTAATAGCGTTTTTACGACAATATGTCAAAATAACATCGACCTTTACGTAGTTTGCTAACTGTTTTTTGACTATTACAAATAACAACACATTTGTTACTACAAATTCGGATCAAGAAACACTTACTTTTGAAATTAATTTCTAAACATTTTTTAAAATCACTAAAAAAGTTCCCTATTCTACTGGTTCAAGAAACACATGCCTTAGGAAAAGAAGTAATTTTTTTAATAAAAAGAAAAGAAAAAAAAAAAAAAAAGAAACCCAGATTAATGTTTTGATTATAGAATTTCGGCCCATAAGGTATCCAAGTAGCCCGTTACAGCCTACTATAGGTATAAAAGGAGGGACCCTAAACCTAATCACCAGGTAAGCCAGTTTATTTTCTAGGGTTTCAAAAAATCGCAAGTCGCCGTTGCAGCCAAAACCTCAGCACCAAAAATGGGTAACTTTCTGCTTCCCTTGTCTCCAACTTCTGTTCTTGAATATATTCATTATCAGTTTGTTGATTAAATTTGTTGATAAAAATGCGCAGCTCGGATCAAGGTTCATGAGTTGAGGCAGAAAACAAAGGTAGAATTGTTGAATCAGCTCAAGGATCTCAAAGCTGAATTGGCTCTTCTTCGTGTTGCGAAGGTTACCGGTGGTGCACCTAACAAGCTTTCCAAGATGTAATCATTCATTTTTTTTCTATTTTTGTTTTAGGATTTATCCTAAGTCTTCAAAATGTTTATTTATTGGAGATGATTTGATAATTGACAGTAAGGTAGTGAGATTGGGGATTGCGCAAGTGTTGACTGTGATGTCACAGAAGCAAAAGTCGGCATTGAGGGAAGCTTACAAGAACAAGAAGTATTTGCCGCTTGATCTTCGTCCTAAGAAGACCCGCGCTATTCGTCGTCGCCTCACTAAGCACCAGGTATTGTATACTTGTTTAATCTTTCAAGTACTACTTTTTTAACTGTATTTTGGTGAGAGAAGAAAATGAATCAGTATCACTGTTGTTCCATGTTGTGTGTTTTGTTCTTGGAATTCAGAAACATACATACTTCCTCGGTTACCTTTTTTATTTGGAATTCAGAAATATAGTTTTGCCGGATATTTGTCACTGAAAATAGTTTCAATAACTAGATATTATCAATTAATAATGTGCATTTATATGTGTGTTTTGAAAAGTGTTCCAAGTAAAAAAAGAGGTTGTATGTTGATGCTAATTTTACAATGTACAACTAGAGATATATCAATTAAAAAAATTGTGATTTACATGAATGTTTTGTAAAGTGTCTCAAATTAAAAAATGGGAGTAGTATACTGATGGGCGGGCAAATATTTTGATAGTATGGTACATTGCTGCTGTTTTTTGATGATGGTTATGAGGAATGGATTAATGGAATTTGGGCTGGCTGGAATGTTTATAAATATGACATTCTCTGATATGAGTATTTTTTCAATGCTATAACTTGAAACTTTTAAGTCCATGTATTTGGGAATTGTTTTGCTTACAAGGTTGTATCGTTGGTTGAGATTCTTTTAATACTTGATTAGTTTTTGGCAGTTGAGCTTTATCTTGTTTATTGATCTCATTTTCGCTGAAAATAAGGTGTGAGCTAGCTCATTTAGCCTTGTAGGATGATGATTTGATACCTGCCAAAAGCTTGTCTTATTACTCTTTAGTATGGGCTCTTTATCAGGATTGACTCAATACCTAGTTTAATTGCTTGGTTTTCCCAAAGATTTTTTACTATTGATGAAACAAGAACTTATTTTTCTTGGGCATGATGGTGGACGGAGGATTGTCAAGGACTTAAGGTAGGGACTTAGTTAAACTTTGAATATATGCTTAGAGCAGTCAGTAGTGTACTTTTACAGTCTTCTCTTTTCTTGTGTGCACATCTTCGTTTAAAATGCGTGATATGTCAAGGTAGGGGCATAGTTTAAATTTGGTACATGTCTAAACATAGAAATGCTCCCATTGCTTTCTTTAATTTTACTGCACATTCTCTGTTTTGATATCAAATACACAACTCACATATTTTGTTTTTCTCCTATCCGACCCTATCAAATGGGAACAGAATGCTACATTGAATTGTTTGAAATTTCTAGGGATAGAGGAACTTGGACTCTTTATTTCACCTTAGGTATCGATTTCATATCCTTGTGACATTGTTACAACTCGTATACTTTGTTTTCAACCAAACTTGGTAAAAACCTTTTACAAAAAGAAGTTTTTGAGTCTCGGTGATACCAAGTGACATAGGTCTGTAGTGCAATTTGTCTATAACTTTCCAATGGAAGCAATATCTTTCACTTGTGGACTCTGATGGTGCATGAAAACTGACCTCTTCCATCAGTCTTAACTCTTAGTAAATATTAAGCTGTATCACCCCACATAATTTAGGCAATGGGGGTATTGATTAGCTGTATATCTTTCACTTGTGGACTGTGATGGTACTTGAATACTGACCTCTTCCATCAGTCTTAACTCTTGATAAATATTAAGCTGTATCACCCCGCATGGTTTGGGCAATGGTTGTATTGATTAGCTGTTTGTATTGAGTCATATTGGTTGATTAAGTGGACTTGTCAAGATTTTAGTGGTGATTTTGCCTAAATCTGTAGTAATAAAATTGATGGAGTTAAGATTTATGTGTTGTGGAGATGCTATGTTTATGCCTCTATTTACGCATGTCATAGCATGGAATTTTAAATATTAATATTTGTGTCTTTGTTTTTCCAGGCATCCTTGAAGACTGAGAGGCAAAAGAAAAAGGAGATGTACTATCCAATGAGGAAGTATGCCATCAAGGTGTAGGCTAGGTATTTTTATCTAGAAGCATCATCTTAAAAAAGACTGAAATTTTGTTGAGAAGTTTATTAAGATTCTAAAAGTGGTTTATGACAGCACTTGTTTCTCTTCCTTTTTGCTTTAATTTGCTGGGATCTTTTTTCATATTGGTAACTCGTAAGTACCAAGTAGCATTGTGGTTTATGATCTATGACAATTTTTCTATGGAGAATGGATGATAGATGTTTACCGAATCTATTTGTGTGTGTTGGCAATGAAACATAGGAGTTATCCTTCATTGACAATGTCTAATGGAGCTTCAAAACAAGATCTCATATTATTCTCGATTTGGTTACTTTTCATTTGCTTTCCATTTCTATTCCTTCTAACCATATAGAAGTACTATCTATTAGAGCTGGCAAAACACAGGGCTTACGTTCGATGAGCCTATAAACCATCTCGCGAAATCCACTGTCAAAGCAATTAGGGGGCAGATATCTTTTCCTCTGAAGTGGACTAACATTATCTCCCTTTGCAGTGACCTTATCATTATTTTTGATGTTGGTGCCTTAAAGCATTAAAGTATTAAAAATAAGTGTTAATTGCATAATACTCGCTCGGAAGTCCGAACCAATTTAGATGTCCCATTTGCTTAGTCACGGTTATTAAGGATGGTGTGGGGTCCATTAAAAAGGGTAAGTAGTGAAAGGTAGTTGGATAAGTAAGGTATATAGGGGTATATTCGTAATTACTGGTGTGAATTAAGGATATTTAGGTAAAAAAAATTGACAAAAATAGAAATGAGACAACTAAAAAGACTTTGCCAAATAAGAAAATGGGATAACTAAATTGACTCGGGGGGAGTAATATCCAATCTCCGTAGCTAGAGACTAGAGTAGGTCATGTTTTGTTTGAGTCATACTCATACACCTTACTATTCTACTCTCTTTGTTCCTCAAAGAAGTTTTCACTTTTTATTTTTGAGTGTTTTATTTGTTGTTCCATAAAAAATCTTTTCATTTATATTACAAATTTTGGACTAAAAACCTTGTTTATTCTCATTTTAATATTTTAATAATGTTTATGGTCTCCACACATCTTTCACTAACTTCATTTTAATATTTTTATATTTTTTTTGGTTTTTACATATTTTCTACTAACTTTATGAAAATATTTTTTTATTAGTTGTGGTTCATATATTTTTTACTAACTTTCTTTTAATGTTTTTCTAAATATTTATGGTTCTCACTTTTTCTCATTTAAATTTATTATTCAATAAAATTTCTCTACTATCTAAAATATTTTATTTTTTTAATTTCTGTGAATATTCATTATGAGAACTTTATTAAGAAACGAAGAAGTAATTGAATACCCCATTTGTTGAAAGTAGTCAATATTTTGTTTGATTCAACAATTGTTGATTTTATTAATATTTTTTTGTTGATTTTTAATCAAGTAGAATTAGAGATTAGAGATATTTATGATAGTGCACTGTATAAATATGTAAAATAAGATATTTGATTAGAATATAATGGAGTATCAATTTCAAATTTTGTATACTATACCATATTAGGTCAATTTGACACCAATTCGAATTCTTTAAGTTTCTGTTTAGTAGATGAATGAAGAATTTTAGTTAATTTTTACATAAATTCCAATTCTTTAACAATAGGTCAATCCGAATTCTTCATCAATATTAGGTCAATTTGAATCATATATTGACATATTTTTATGTGTATCCCTTTCTCAAATTTGAATTCATTTTACATCAATTCGAATTCTTCAATGATTTAAATTCATTTAGTGGTCCGTATTAAATCAATATTGTGCAAAATCAAAAAGGTATCATTATTAATAAAGTAGTTACAATACATTTAGTGATCCGTATTAAATTGTCAAAATGAATTTGAAAAACTAATTCTATTAAATTTAATGTTATACTCGTTTTATTTCAATCATTTCATTTTCTCTATAAAATTTATTTGAACGCATCGTCATTTGAAAAGATGTATTAGGTGGTACTGAAAAATGATAAAAAAAACTATGATTAATTTTTATGATCATGGTATTGACATTATACGTTTCAAAAAAATTTACTCTAAAAATCATTCTCATTATCATTATTTAATATACCAACAACTAAGTGAGCTGTCACACTGTTACTCATAAATCAAAATTTACCAAAAATGTAGTCAAGTTGCATCTCAATATAGTTTAGGCCTTATTTTGTTTATCTTTTTAAAAATAATTACTAATCAGTAAACATCAATTTCAATCAATAAAAGTCTGTTACAATTAGTAAAAATTAATTTTAATTAGTTTACAATCAGTATAAATCAATTTTAATATATAAAAATCAAGTGAATAGTTAAGACTTAAAACTCTTTATTAAATACTAGTATAGAAACTCGTCCTATGCACAAATTTATTAGTACAAAATATATATAAAAATAATTTCTAATAATGGCACAATCAAATTTACTAAATATATGCCTTTTTTAAATCAAAAAATAATTACTAATGTTTTTTTAAAATTATTTACTGAGAAATACATTAATTTTTTCATTCACTAAACAAATCTAATTATAAATTAAGTAAATAGAATAGCTATAATAAATAATTTAGTAAATATTATTATATAATTAACTATTATTTATTAAAATAATTCGATATGTCAAGACTCTTAAAGAATAATATTTATCATTTTCCAATATTTTAGAACTTCTAACTTAACACGTCTTTAAAAACCCAGGGAGGTGATGCGAATTACGAGCCACAAAGAAACGATTGCCAATTTGCATCATAGAAGTATTAATGTCATTTGGGTATGTGGACCCCTTTCTTCTCTCTTCCCCCTCACCTGGCCCTCAACCTGTAACTGTTTAACTGATTTCTTTTTCTTATTCAACCATTTTTCTTTTTTCTTTCCCTCAAATCATTTATTTTCTATCTAATCCCCATTAATTATTCTCTTTCTCCCTTCGATTTTATCATCATCTTTACCTGTATTATTATTTTCAGAATAAAAATTATATACCCTAATCAACAAATTTAGTACCCTTTTGAAATTGCAACCTTAAAAACTCAATTTTATCCATCAACAATTCACTCGCCACTTTTTCTGCCCAATCATACTTGTTTTATTCTTCAAATGACTCTCAATTCATTAATTTCTGAGTTTTACACAAAAAACGTTTCTTTTGATTGTAAAGTTACCATTTTTAGGACTTTCTCTACACAATTTCTTCAAAAATCTCCCACTTTCTAATTTTAGTTCATGGGTTTGTAAGAAAAAACCCATTTTTGGTAATAAGTTTGAAGCTTGAGCCATTTCTATGGCGCTAAAACCCATTTAAAAGCAATTTTCTTATATCCAAATAAAAAAAAACCTTTCTTTTGATTGTAAAGGTACTACCTTTAACCCTTTCTCTTAACAATTTCTTCAACAAAATCTTCCATTTTCTAATTTTATTTCATGGGTTTGTAGGAGAAAACCCTTTTGTGGTTAAAAGTTTGAAGCTTGAACCATTTCCATGGCGCCAAAACCCATCTAATACCAATTTTCTAAAACACCCATATGGAGGAAGACCATTTTCTACCATTGTTGAGGCAACAAGTACCTCCCCCACCCCCGCCTTTAACTTTACCTAGGCTTCCTGAAAATGAAGAAGCTTCCATTTCTTTAACTCCTTATGAGTTCAAAGATCTTCTCATATTTGGTCCTTCTCTTCCCTCTCCTAGAGAATCACCTGTTACTATTCAGCATACTCCTTCTACTTCTCTATTGGAAGCTCTTTCCTTTTCATCTCCTCCTAAATTACCACCTTCCCCTTCAGAATTTCATCATCTTTCTTTTCTTTTTGATCCCCAAGATCATCATCATCATCAACAACAAGAACAAGAACAATTTCCATCATATAATGAGCCACAAAAACAATGGTTAGTTGATCCCAATTACAAATGCAAGAAAACCAATCTTCATAGGTCAAGAACTGCCCCAGCTATGGCTGTTTTAAATGATTTTAACAAACACAAAGAGAAAAACCCACAACCCATTTCTCAATCTATTGTTATACAAGCTTTTATGTTACTTTTAGTTTATTTATCATTTGGGATTCTTATATATTGGTTTAATAGAAAACAATTTTCAGTAAGGGAAACTCACCCAATTCTTGATGCTTTGTATTTTTGTATTGTGACTATGTGTACTATTGGTTATGGGGATATTACACCTAATTCAACTACAACTAAAATGTTCTCAATTTTATTTGTTTTAGTTGGATTTGGGTTTGTTGATATTTTGCTTAGTGGGATGGTTACTTATGTGTTGGATTTACAAGAAAGTTATCTTCTTAGAACTGTTAAGGCTGGAAAACAAGAGGATCAAGCCAAATCTGTGCTTGTTGATGTAAAGAAAGGTAGAATGAGGATTAGAATGAAGGTGGGTTTAGCATTAGGTGTTGTAGTTTTATGTATTGGAATTGGGGCTGGTTTTGTGCATTTTATTGAGAAACTTGGATGGGTTGATTCATTTTATTTGTCAGTTATGTCTGTTACTACTGTTGGTTATGGTGATAGGGCATTTACATCTTTGTTTGGGCGTAGTTTTGCTTCTGTATGGTTGCTTGTGTCTACACTTGCTGTTGCTAGGGCATTTCTTTACTTGGCCGAGGCTCGAATCGATAAGCGTAATCGGTTGTTGGCGAAAAGGGTGCTTGGTCAGGACATGACCATTTCACAATTCCTTGCTGCTGATATGGATAACAATGGTTTTGTGAGGTAAGATTTGATATTGCCTTTTGTTCTCTTATGTGAAGTTTTAGTCAAATTGCTTGCTAATTATGTTATCTTGGATTCTTTGTAAAAGATTGCGAGTTTGATTCTAACGTAGGCTTTTTCGTTCGTTTTGTATGTTGTTTTGTGCCGTTTCATTGGTTTGGCGATCTTGCTATATTGGGACTTTGGATTTTGGTGGAAGTGAAAGTTTTGTTTGTGATTTCTTAGAAAATATATGTTCATGTGGACGATTTGACCCAATATTTTTGAATTAAGGCTTTGACATTATTGTTGTTGTATCAGCGGAAACTCTCGTTGTAGTTGTTTCCTTGTCGACCAACCGTCACAAATGCTATAAATCTCTAAGTTGAAGAACTTCTAGTTGTTGTGCACAATCCGATCACGATTGCTGCATTCGTGTTGGGAAGTCCACTTTAGTCCCTAAATGAATAGGAAGTGTTAATAAGGCCTCGAATGAAGCATTGCTAGCCTGCCATCCTCAAGAATCGGGCTCTCAGTCACACACGTTTCCTTCTTCTTACCAATAAAATAGCTCCTTTCGCTTCAGTGATGACATAGTCGCTTGTGGTAGGAGTTCTGATTGAAACCTTGGAAACTTCCATCTCTAAATGATGTTTCTTAATGGAAGAAGATCATATACTTAAGCCAGTGCATTATAATTCACTGGCTAATTCGCTTTTTTAATTCGCAATTCACTCAAATTTGTCCAAAAATAGCCCAAAACCAACAATAATTTGCTCTTTTTGATTCGTGATTCTCGAGAAGATTAGCGAATCATGCGACACTAACTTAAGCTGTTTTTGTTAAGAAGTCGGTGTGATTGTGGATAATTGGCCTTGTCCTAGGTTTGGTTTAGAGACGTGATTTACAAAAGTAAACAGATTTTCAAGCTGGTTGGTTCTTGGATCTTGGATCTTGGATCTTAGTTCACTAAATGACAATTATCATGTGATCTTGATTTATGATGTTCTGTCCTTGCCTTAAACTATGTTCTAGAGCAAATCTCACAATGAGTGATGAGGTTATACTTAATTTTTTTTTCTAATACAAAATAATCACAAAACGACAATTTATTATGAGGGTGAAGTCATATGTATGACATGTTATAGCTTTCTTAAAAAATCCTTTAGAAGGCTTTCCTAGCTTTACCCTAGATGGGAAGAAGATGTAGATTCGATTTAACTCACAAGATTTCCTTCTTTACTGGCTTTGAGGTCTAATAGAACTTTTTTTCTTTGTTAAAATGTTTTTTTTTCATTTGGTTTCCTTTTTGTTGTTAAGGTTCTAGTAAAATCTTTGAACGTTTGTAGCTCGGTTGTTAACCTGTCCTGAACATCAAGTGAGTGTTCAAGTCAATGCTCATTACCCCCGAATTTGTGAGCCCGAGTTCATGGGTTCTCAGTGGGTGTGTCCACACGATTAGGGCTTAGAGGTGATTATATGACGAATTGTCACGGTTTAACATGCTGATCTTAGAGTTGTGAAAAACATGGATCCTTTTTTTGAGTTTTTCTATCTTAAATGTCTTGCGCAGCACTATATCTTGCTCCTTTTAAGTATAACATTATTAGCTTATTCGACCTCATGTTGCCATAAGAGACATGTGATGAACTAGGGATGGGAACATTCAACTCTATATTTGTTCTTTGTCACATTGAACATGAATTGCTTACATCAGTGATCAGACTCTAACATGGACTTCCTAACTTGACTATATGATTCCACTATAGCCACACGACATGATGATTAGCTCTTAGGCTCAATCGGGTCTTGATAAGTGCATGTTAGGTATCGGATTTTCTCAATTTAACCATACCTTGGTTGACCTGGAAAATTTGTTATGATCTGTACTAAACCTGAGCACACGTTTGTTTTATGATGCCTTGGGCGTGTGCAACGACGGAATATTGTCGAATTGGTAGGAAATATAGAAAGTTGAAACCTTAGACTCGAGAGATCTAAAAATAGGGCGAGAAACATCGTAGTTGACATCATAGTGCTAAAACAAGGTCGCATCACATCACATCTCATGCTCGTGTTGTAAATGTGTAAAAAAGCCGCGCTTTTGCACTATGGTTAGACTTTAAGTTTAGGAATAAAGAAAATACTCTGAAAAAAATGAGATATATAGGTTGAGAACTTGAGATAGTAGATAATGTTGTCAAATGTCAGCATGTAATCGACCAAACCGCGTTCTCTTAATTCCCAATCGTGTATCGGTTTTATTCATTGTTTGAGATGTTGATGTGTGCAAAGATCGGGTTTTAGGTTCACGTCTTACTATCAATCTGTCATCAGTTTATAATTACGAAAAGGGGTTAACGGATTTCTGATCTATACTTTGGTTTTGCAGTAAGTCAGAGTATGTAATCTACAAATTGAAGGAAATGGGGAAGGTATCAGATAAAGATATCCTTTTGATTTGCAAGAAATTTGATCAGCTGGATTCTGGCAATTGTGGGAAAATTACTCTTGCTGATCTTATGCACAGTCATCACCGCGATACAGTATAGGACTCAAAAAGAGGGCTCGACTTTTCAGACTATCCGGTGCACATTTTGTTTTGTGAACATCACACTTTCCTCCCCAGCTTCAAACAGATTGCGTCCATCTCTGACATGTTTTCACTAGGCCAAATTTCGGTTAAGCAATAGTGATCGTTCCTGAAGTACACGAGACGGGTTGGAAGAGTTGTAGCGTTTTCTTGATGGTGCAGTTAATCGGCATGCGTCTAGGTAGATCATCATCATTATACATTGTAAATCTCGCTCAAATAAGCTATGATTGAAGTCTGGAAAGAGTTGAATGACGGCAGATAAGTTATAATGTCTATTGGCAACATTTTTCATACGTAGGTTGTTGATGCATATTGTTAGTAGTTCTAAAGGAAATGCAAGTATGGACAAGGGCATTGCAACTTTCAAGTTTGTATTTGGATTAATGTAAATTTCTCGGTCCAATCAAAGTGTTAAATCTAAGTTTTCAATTTACACACATAATTGAGGATATATACTCCTTTGTTTCATTTGCTTTATACATTTTATCCAATATACTTATTCAATTTTTAATATCTCTAATTGTGCATAATTAAAAATTAAGAAAAGTTGATATAAATAATCCTTGTATTGAGACGAATCAAACAAGATTTCACTTGATTATACTTTAACTTATAGATTAATAATAAAATACAAATTAAGAGTAAGAGATGAACAGTGTCCAAAAAGCAAATAAGACATTTGTGAAGAATAGGAAGGAGTATCAATTTGAGAAAAAATTTTGAATTTGTTTCTCACTTATTCCATTCATTCCTCAATCTATCTTGTCATAACAAAATAAATAAATTGTACACAATTTATTATATGACAATTTTTGAGAATTATTTTTTTTATATTTCTAAATAAATCATTCACCACATTTATATTAATATAACAGTAAATTATATATTATGATATGATATGATAATTATTGAGAATTGAAGTGGTAAGGTCATTACTGCATTATTTTACTCCCTTATTTTCACTACTTATTTCTCATTTGGTATTTACACGTTTGCTAATACACATATTCAATCATCAATATCTCAAATTGTGTTTAATTAAAAATTATAAAACACTGATGTTGATAAAAATTTACATTGAATTGAATCAGATAAAACCCCACTTGACTATGTTTTGACTTATAGATTAAGAATAAAATCAAAATTAAAAGTATCGATAAATAGTATAAAAAAAAATGAAACAATAATAGTGAATATGAGAGAGTAATTTGTTTAACCTTATAAACAAGCAAATTGATCCAATCAGCTAATTTTTTCCAATAAGCTGATTTATCAAATATCCTCTACTTACGGTTATTGGTAAATTGTTGTACATTTTCACCTCATGCTTTTTCTTAGGATAATGAGAGTGAAATTGTGATTGTTGAAACTAAACATTAGAGAAATTAACAAAGAAAAAAAGGCAACGAGGAGAAAGATGAATTAACATTTTTAGTGGCTTAAACTCATAAACATTAAACTTGACACGACTTTTTTACAACTATAATTAATAAATGATTGTATTGCAAAATAAAGAAACACTTGCAAATTGCAATAAACCGACATTTAAATGACACCAACCAACGATCATCGTTCACTACCAAACTCGCACAAATTTTATTATTTTCCAATCCGAACACAGCTGCTGATCTCAACATCAATGGCGGAGTATTACACAAGCTAACAAAACCCACCATCATTCTTTGACATTCACGCTCCTCCCCCATTTTTTCTCTTCTTTAAGCGACTACTATCTCACAATACCCAGATCTCTGTTAACTGTATTCCGGGTTTTCTTTCGTTTCTAAATTTGGCGGGTCTTTAGGGTTCAATTCGTATTAATACCTTTTTTTTTATTTACTATCACTCAAATTCAACGATCTACGTCTGTGTTTTCACGGTTCTCCCCTCTCTAATCTCTCTTTGTCTTGGTACTTTTCAGTTGAGCTTTGAGTTTGATCTCATTGATTCTTTTTTGGTGAGTTTCAAGTTCTGGATTGACTATTCGATTGATGTATGCATTTCTGTGTTGTGAGCAGTGTGAGATTGAGTTGATCAGTGGGGAGAATCGCCATGGTGGATTCTGGGCCAATTACCCCTGGACAGGTATGTTCTGCTATTGTTATTTGGTGTAATCTTACTTGTATTTATTAATCTATGATTTATTGGGTTGCATAATATTAAGTTGAACTTTTGATTCATGTATTTTGCTCCAATCTTTTAGAATTAAGCAGGCTTTTGGCATTCTTGTCGTTTCGATTTTGTATGTAGATAGTGGATAGTCAGTAGCCTGTAAAATTTCAGATTATTTTTGATCAAGGTGAGGGGATTTGTATAAGTTTCTGTTTTACAGTGTTTTAGTTGTACTCTTGAATCCTGATTCTAATTTCCTGCTTCTAAAGAACCTATATAGATTCCTAATACGTCAATGAGATTTGGATGCTAAATCCGAAATCGGGCGAGTGTTGCCAGTTTGATCAAGTGGTTGCTTCAGATTTATAGTTGATTTGAAATGAAAGATTCGTTGTTTTGTTATAGAAGTATGTTTCATTAGCGTACTTCGATAAGTGTTTAGAAATTTAAAATAAAAAATATACTCCCTCATATCCTTATTATTTATCCCATTTGGACTTAAGTAGGAGTGAGATGGGATCATGGGAGTATTGAAGTGTCATTGATAAGTAAAGTCACTATAAAGTTGAAGATAAAGAAATTGCTTCAGTGGATGCTTCAAATACCTTGGGTCTGTATATTAGAATAGTGGAGATATCCAATAAGATTTAACCCTTAATATTAAGTGTGGAATGTGGATGAGTAAAATGGAGATTAACTATTGAGATATTACGTGATTGAGGCGCATTCCTAAAGTTAAAGGGAATGTTTTAACGTACGACCATTGTGGAGCAGAATGTTGAGCTTTATGTTTTAGAAAGAATCATTCTAGGAAGATGGGAATAGCAGGAATGTGAATGCTTAAATGTATGAGCATACATACTTTGAGGGATGGGATTTAAAACGAAAACGTATAAAAGAGTTTAGGAGTTGCAAATTTTGAGAAGATGAGAGATATTCGTTTAAGATAATTTGAGCATGTTCAACGACAAGGTATATGGTAGGGAAGATATTTAGTTGGAACTTAGGGGGATTTAAAAAGAGGGTGAGGAAGATTGTACACCTATGATGAATTAAAGTAGTCATGTTAGAAAGTATGATTGTAGGGGGACTTGACCATTTCATTAAAATTTTTTCATCATAAGTTTTTATCCTATCTTTGTCTGCAAGCTTAAACTTAAGTTTGGGAAAAGATTTGTATTTGAAAGTTTTTTTAAAAAAAATGGAGACCTTTATATGGAATTGGATCTTTGCCATGTTGTATTGTTTACTTTCTTTTTGTTTTGTGACCGGAATAATAAAGAAGGAAATTAATGTTGATTTCCATGAAGATGAAGCTGTTAGTTTTCAAACTCCCTTTTGCTCTCTCTAAATCATTCAAAATTGTAATTTTCTTGGAAGTACTTGCTTATAGGCACTTCACCTAACCAAATAAGTTGTTTCATTTTTTTGAACCAAGTGATGGTGGCTCCTTTTATTGTGTAAATTCGATGTTGTATAAGAGTGAAAAAGGTGAGGCTGAAATCTTGAAATGAAATTTGAATGTATCTGTTGTAGGACAAACAGGATAGTTCACCCAAAAGACTAGCCTATTAGGTGAGAGAGCCCATTTGCCTATAAACCCCGCACCAATTGCACTTTACAACCGATGTGGGACAAGTCCCATACCTTGCAATGGACAATAACAATCGACCCCCCATAAGGCCAACGTCCTTGTTGGGTCTCGGCTGCATTGGGTCACGGTTGGCTCTTCCAGGCCACCCATTCCGCAAGCCACCCACTCTGTAGGTCACGCACTCTGAGTCCGGCTCTGATACC
The DNA here is from genome assembly GCF_026212465.1 of Amaranthus tricolor. Taxonomy (NCBI): domain Eukaryota; kingdom Viridiplantae; phylum Streptophyta; class Magnoliopsida; order Caryophyllales; family Amaranthaceae; genus Amaranthus; species Amaranthus tricolor. The sequence continues at coordinate 25,901,279 of NC_080052.1, read as the reverse complement.
ATGTTTGCTATGAACTGATTAATTCACTAAAACAATAAAATTGGAATTGAAAGATTAAAAGGACAAAAAGAGAAATTATGCTATTGATTGGATGATAAAAGAAAGATTACAACCCTAAAAGCATAACAAGAAACGATAGATCAAGCTATTCGAGATGCTTGAGATCTCCTAATAAGTATAAAACCCACCCACAATGTGTTTACTGATTTCTTGATGCTAATGAGTCTCTAATTCCCTTTATTTATAAGAAAACTAACACTTAAAACTAGCTTATTCTCCAAGTTACTCCTAATATTGTAATTACCTAATTACCCCTTCGTAAACCATTATCCCCAAATACCAAGTCATAGCAGTATCTCAATTTATACAATTAAAAGTTGTGGTAACACAAAAATTACAAATACATAAAATTAAGTTAGATGTATATGTAATTTTTTTTTAAATTACATAGAATTATGTTGAAGGAAATGATTTTCTTGTGACTTTTAAATTTCCTCAAGGGTTAAGTAACGTGCTGGCTTTTGAAGATAATGTTTCGGCTAGAGTTTCTTTGAGTTTGTGAAATGGGCAGCTTGAGCTTCAAAAGTGTTTTTTGGCTTCATAATGAAATCCCACTTAGTAACCTTGTTACTTAACTGTTTTTGATAGCTGTAGTTTATGCTTGAAAATGCATATGTTCTTTTGTGATATGATACCTTTCCTCTCATGTCGAGTTTCATTTATTTTTGTGTGTGTCTGGAATAATGGAACCCTACTGCTGTAATTGCAGATATCATTTCTTCTTGGATTTATTCCTATTTTGGTTGCTTGGGTCTACTCCGAGATTTTGGAGTACAAGAAGTCTTCATCTCACTCTAAAGTGTAAGTCCCTCTTCCTTGAGTTTCTACTCTAAAAATGGAAACTGATATTTTGATTGTAATCAAAATCTACATGTCTAAAGTCTGATGCATTTGCACAAGATTGTTAAAATATATTTTTCCCATTTGTATGCATGATATGACAGTATTCCTGCATTCTGTACACTTAGCACACCCTTCAAGTGTATAGAACCTTGATTAGAAAATCAGTATTCAAAATAATTATAGACTCTACCCATAAGTTCTTTGAATCTTGTTCTATTTTCCATGCATCTTTTCTTGTTCACCTGCTGCTTTGTTCATTTCCTTTCTCTTTCAAACTAGCTTGATTTTGGCTTGATGATCTTTTTTGATTTATAAGGTTTCGTCTTTGTGGTCCATGTTTCACCTTTTTGTGTGTTTTTTTTTTTTTTTTTTTTTTTTTTTTTTTTTTTTTTTGTCTTTGATGACCCAAGCCTTGCAGAATAGCAGATGTCAGTTTTCTCATAGTTGTAATTGTTTAGACACCAGAAGATTGAAAATGAAGTGAAAACATCATGTTTGACGTGAGCATTGAGTTTTGGTGATGCTCCTAAATTTTAGTTCTTGGAGGTTCTTTCACCTATCAGATTATTTGAACTTGTAGCCAGTAGAAATGCTAGCATTGAAATTTTAATTGGTTTTGGAGTATTGCTTTGGAGTTTGTGGTTCAAGGAAAGTAGGTCACCCTCATCTAATATTAGAAAGTTGCTTGTCGGATGAAATGAATGTGTCTTCCTCTTGCACTCTTGCTTCTGAAGTTTGGTTTTTATGTATCCAAATTGCTAGGTCATCTCCATATTCCTTCCTTTCCTCCAGTTTGGGAAGCTCCCCATTTTTTCTAGTTGCTATCACCTAGAGGGTTTCCAAATGCATAGTCAATCTTCTTGCACCAGTTGGATTTACAGAAGATGCTTTAATTTTTTCTATTGAAAAATTGATTTGGTCCAACTATAGGTGTCCACTTGTTTCTTTACTGCAAAACTTATTCTTTTCTATAGAAACTTAACTCACATGGTTTGTACCAATGTTTCCAGATGGCTGTAATTTTTGTAGCTTTAAAACGTTATTTTCGACCATTTATATGATTTTGGATATCAAGAAAATAATATTAGTGTTCACAAAAAATTAAAAGTTAAACCTCAAAACATTTTAAAGAGGAAAATAAAATGGGGTCTTCCAAAAAGAAGAGATGGAATGGATTCTGGATGCCAACAGCTTAACGTTGTCAGGTAATAGATGAGAAATGAATAGGGTGTGGAGTGAAGTTAGTGGAAAATAAGGTGGCACTTGGGAGAAGGGAAGGAGAAATTTTATGGATTACTAGCATTGTGGATGCTCTAACTCTTAGTAAAGTTATAACGACATAGCGATTCAAAAGAAAAGTTTTGTATTTAATCTTGTCCAGCAGGTCGGGGGTCTTGACATATATGACCCACTTGCAGATTGAGGGATCCATTGATAATATCTAGGCATATAGATGACAATAAAGCAGGGTAATTATCAGATTCAATCTTAAGATAGGCCTTTTCAGTTGCTTGTGACTGCTTTTCGTGCAGTTGATATGGTCATTTTGTAGTTTGATCACACAGTTCAGCTTTAACAGTTGCCTATTTCAATGGGTGCAAAGTTGTGATTGTTGAACTAATTACTGATTAATTTGGATAATGTGTTGCAATTACCGTGTACTAGGCTTATTTCTTTGGGAGAGAGAAGGATTTCAATATCCGTGGGAATGCCATTTGAAGTTTTTTCTTGGTGTTAGTTTAGATATGTAATTCTTTTTTCTTTTGGGAGTCAGAGCACTCGTATGTTTTCTTGTGGTCCTTTTCTCCACCTTTTTTCTTTTCTAGAATCTCAGATAATTGAGCGTATTTGTCCATTTGTTTATGCAAACACCTCTTTGTTATAAATCATGGTATTTCTGGACATTTATTAGTTTTCTCCAAGATTTGCAATCACTGCCTCTCAGTCTTCTGGGTCATGTTTTACATCATTTTTGTTCACTTGAGTAAAGGTTTGTTATAGTTCTTTGTCCCCAACGTAGTGCTTTGTTAATATCTATCTTTGTACGATAACATTTGATTACCCCAGGTCCCCAATGTCAGAAGTGAATCCTACGTAGGCTTCCTCCTAGGCAAGGTTTGGAGGGGTTGAACATTACGCAACCTTATCCTTGTTATAACGAAAGTTGTTTCCAATTGACCTTGATAGGAAACATCTGATTATATATATGTATATGTTTTGATGAATCATTTCACTACTCTGTTATATTTCTAAAACTAAAGAACCATAAAAACTTTGCTGCATTAAGAAAGGGTTTTTTGTCTTCGTAACCTATCAAATAATTATATAATATGGGAGATGATCAGTCCTTGTTCCGAGAGACTAGTGATTAGTGCCAGCTTTAGATCACTTGCATATTTTGTTTTTGATATTTTAGTTTACTTGATTTTGACTTGTGCTAACTAAAAGTGACATTGATCTTTATATGTCTATGTGTCTTCCATTGATCATATTATCTTCCCATGTCAGTCATTCAGATAATAACCTTCTTGAATTGGGAAATGAGGCCAAGGACGATGACCGAGCCGTACTTTTGGAAGGGGGCCTTTCGAAAACAGCATCACAAAAGTCTGCTTCTTTGTCAATCAAATCAAGCTTGATAAGGTAGCTCTCTTGATCTTATGCTTTCTTCAATTTAGGTTCCAAGTTCTGGGTTCACAGACTTTTGTCATTCTACCTTAATACACTTTAGGTTTGTGACAATGGATGAGGCTTTTCTGATGGAGAACCGAGCTACCTTGAGAGCCATGTAAGCAATAAACTTTTAGAAAGCTATGAATTCTTATTTGCTTCTTATTTTTGATACCTCTAGCTCTTTCACCTTACATCCACTTATCACGACTCTTAATCTGATAGGGCTGAGTTTGGGATGATTTTGGTGTATTTCTATATCTGTGACCGGACAAATATTCTGGGATTTTCTACTAAGGTATCATTCATTTTTCTCAAATTCACATTTTACCTTTATTGTTGACACCTTAAATATTCATATAATGATGGTTGTGTTAGAGGACAAGTTAATGGTTTTATAACTAAGAGGTCAAGGGTTGAAACCTTTGTCTCCTTGTTTATTTACCCATTTTCAGTGTCCTATTTTACGCCCTCTTAAATTTTGACCCAAGTTTCGCCACTGTTAACATTTGCTTGTTCTATTAACCTAACATGGGGAAATATGATTTTAGATATGTAACCTTAGAATCCTTTCTATAAATGTACCCACTAATAAGTGACAACACATAAGAAAAACAATAGTTTTTGTTGTGAGATATTTGTTCCTTTCAAAAGTTTTAAAATTTCTTCTTCTTACCAGGGGCAAAGCTAGGATTTTGAATTGGGGGGATTGTCGATACGCTAGCAAAAAATTATTGTCTAATGATTGATGTACTAGCAAGCCAACCCTAATTTTTTGGGATTAATGCTTTGGTATTGTTCTTGTTGTGATCATATAATAGCTAAAAGCATAGATAAAAACAAGATAAAGTTGTAAGTTTTTGTTTGTAAATGGAAAAAATTTATTCTCTTCAATTCACTTTAAGCATTTGCTCTCTAAACACTATTAATAGATCACTCCTAATCATTTAGTGTTTTATACTTAATCTATAGGTTAAAACATTATCAAATGGAATTTTTTTTGTTTTTTTCTCAATGTAAATTTTATTATTATCATCTTATTATAATTTTTGATCAAGCACAATTAGAGATATTTAGGATTGAAGTAGTGCATTGGATAGAGTGTGAAAAGTTAATGGGAGAATTAGAAATGAATTGGAGGGAGTATAATTTGGGACTTGAAAAATTGGGAGGATGTGAAGCTGTCAATAAGTGTTACTTGAGTGTCTTTGAAGACAAGATTTCTATCAAATAATAGTCTTAAAAAAGAAATTAAAATTAAAGTAGTAGGCTTGTAGCTAATATTGAGATTCAAACCATGGACCTTCATTTCTACTACTTTGACCACTTAATTGTACTTGATTTTGTGATATCTAACCAACAATTATAGCATATATTACAAATTAGTAAGGGAGCCCGAGTTAAAAATACAATGGGCCACGAGTTTGGACCAGGAGGCTCGCCCACAACCCCACATGTAGCTTTGCTTTGCCCATGATGAAAACCCTTTTGATCAAAGCTGTAAACCACTATCCACTTAAGTTGCATGTTATTTCTGTGTAAAACAACATGCTTGTAGGATCTGGTAAATATGTATTTTTATGTACTTTTAGGATCAACAGTAGGCAGACTGTAGGGTATCTGGGATTTTTTTTGTGTAATTGAGTTTGTTTTGAGAGAATATGATGTGATATTGCTATACTTTTCCATGGTTGTTCTAAAAACATCTGGTGTATCATGTCCTTTCAGTTCTAATTGGAGAAAAAATGTTGACTACCAATATTGGGGCTGGTAAATATGAAAATGACAATAGTGAGTGCATACATGTAATAATTTTAAGTTTTTCAAGTTATAGTATATTAGTTCTTTTGAAATCTTGGTTTTCATTTTGCTGGATTGTTGTATGAATGATCAAATGTAGCGTGTTTATAGTTGAGATTTAGCACTTTGCAAAGCATATTATGTCACGAAGTCGATGGATGGCTAATTATACTTGCTACTCTACCAAAGCTGTATTCTTTTACATCATGTGAGAGCTATCACTAAGCTTATATTTTGGAAGCTTTACAAAGCGGTGCTTTGGCTCTTATGTATACTATGAGGACTTACTATCATTCTCGTATTGGGTGTACTTGTTCCCTTTTACGTGATAGATATTTACTTTGTACTTTTGGCAGAATTACAATCGTGATCTTTTCTTGTTTCTCTACGCACTCTTGATCATTGTATCAGCAATGACTTCGCTCAAGAAACACCAAGACAAATCAGCTTTTTCTGGGAAGTCTATACTTTATCTGAATCGACACCAGACTGAGGAGTGGAAGGGTTGGATGCAGGCAAGTATATTCTAGATACGATTCTTGTTATATCTGTTTACAAAAGAGAAATTTCCCCATGGAGAATTAGATTTTACCAGTTATATTACTGCAATTCCACTACATATGTTTGTTATGTTATGGGTATAAAGTAAAATTTATTGTTCGAAATAAGTCAACAAAAATCAGGGCTATTATCAACTTTTATCCGTCCTTTGAGTAATTATGGTTTGATGGTGGTGGTGGAGAGCTGTTTAGGTTTTGAATATTCACTACATAAACGGATGGGTCAAACGTAAGTGAGACACTTATATTGCTGGGTATATATAATTGGATAATACTGTCCACAACTGATATCTAGCTATGGTTTGATATCAGAAATTAATATATCTTGGGAAATCCTAAGATCATTTCCATGTGAATACCATCCTTTTATGTGCTTGTGAATACTGATTGTCTGCAAGATAATACTTATAAGGAACCTCATATGATATCGACACTTAAAGTATTTTAAGCGATCTTCTAATTATGTACACACATTTGAAATGGCAGGTTCTCTTTTTGATGTATCATTATTTTGCTGCTACGGAGATCTATAATGCTATACGTGTGTTCATTGCTGCATATGTTTGGATGACTGGCTTCGGAAATTTTTCTTATTACTACATAAGGAAGGATTTCAGCCTGGCCCGCTTTGCTCAGGTGATGTATATTTTTCTGTTCAAATTTTTGTTTATCGTGAAGTTTTGTGTATTTTTAATTTGTACATGTATGTCATCATCATGGTGAGATTTTTCTAAAATCATTCTCTACTTCCTTCATGCGAATTACAGCCTCAATGTTTATTTTTTGAGAATTACAGCCACGAAAGTATCAAAGTTTGCTGGTTCAGCCTAAACACAGAATTCCGACCATTTTGGTGGTCGGAGTTTTAGGTTAAGTGGTCGGAGTTCTGTGTTTTTGGCCACCATGGTGATATTTTTGAAAAATCATTCTCTACTTCCTTCATGCAGATGATGTGGCGGCTAAATTTCTTTGTTGCTTTTTGCTGCATTGTGTTGAATAATGATTATATGTTATACTACATATGTCCAATGCATACGCTCTTCACACTTATGGTGTATGGTGCCCTTGGTATATTTAACAAGTACAATGAGGTACCAGTGGTGATGGCAATGAAGATTCTCTCTTGCTTTCTAGTGGTTATACTTGTTTGGGAAGTCCCTGGAGTTTTTGACTTGATTTGGAGTCCTTTCACGTTCTTTTTAGGTTCGTTACTTTGCCTTTGCTGCATCATGCCTACTTAACTATTAGAGATTCATTAGTCCTATGCAGAGGTTATACTTGAAATGGACATCAGTTTTTCTAAATTGACTCCTTGGAATAGGGTACACCGATCCTGCAAAACCAGATCTTCCTCGCATACATGAATGGCATTTCAGATCTGGGCTTGATCGTTACATCTGGATTATTGGAATGATCTACGCCTATTACCATCCAAATGTAACTTTCTAGAGTGCTCTTCTTATGTCACTTGATAATAATAATATTTTTCTGTTTGGTAGGCTTTACGTTTAAATATGTCATAATTGCTTTACTTCAGGTCGAAAAATACATGGAAAAGTTAGAAGAATCTGAACCAAAGAAGAGAAACATAATCAAAACTGGAGTAGTTGCTGTTGCATTAACTGTGAGCTGCATTACCCTGTGAATTGTAATTGCCTTAAAGTTTCAAGTCAGTTACATATTTATATTAAGTTTCTCTGTATGTGTTTCAGGTTGGTTACTTGTGGTATGAATATATATATAAGCTAGATAAAATCACATACAACAAGTACCACCCGTATACATCATGGATTCCTATAACGTAAGCCCACCATGTTTCTCATGTGCACATTTTTTCTTTCGCCTGTTATGCGGCTGAGTGACATGAATACTTTTGTCTTTTTGTGCCTTCTCCTGATTTCAGCGTATATATTTGCTTGCGCAACTTCACACAACACCTGCGTAATTATTCTTTGACTCTCTTTGCGTAAGTTATCTAAGCCTTAGGATCCGCTAGAATGTATGTAGTCATGCTTTATCACAAAAAGGAAAGGTCTGCAAAGCGTGGTGCCTTTTCTAAGATGCTTCCTCTTTGTCATCAGATGGCTCGGAAAGGTCACTCTGGAGACTTACATATCTCAATTTCATATATGGTTAAGGTATCTTCTCTCTACTTAAATAAATTTAACATTTTTTTATTGGATGTATTCCTGCTAAATTGCCCTTTTGGGATCAATGGTTGACGGCTATGTTACTCGGACTCTTCATTTTGTTTCACGTTCCCGTGTCCGATCTGTGATCCTCAGACATTGGTATGGCACTTAGACACTTCTTTTTAGGCCTAAAATTGAATATTTTGGCGTATCCGACACTTGGACGCGTACCAGTATCTAACATCAGTTTCCGAGTCCAAGTAACGTAGGTTGACGGATGAAAAATGGGCCAATGGGGTAGACAGTAGACTGGAGGAGGATATAAGAATAGAGAATCGGTATATTTCTGTCATATTATATGTTTCACAACTGGTGTTTCAAAATGGAACAGTTAAAAAAAGGTTGTTACGGGAATTAGAATGGGTATTCTTCCGTAAGGTTCGGGATCCGTTATTAGATCCTTACAAATGCTGTCTCTCCCATGATTAAAAAACAACAGTTTGGGATGAAATAGGGGTTTTCTTGGAGAAAATCAGGCAGAAAAAAACAGGAAGCTACCTGCAATCTTTCATTACATTTGTGTTTTTTCAGTTCATTTTACTATGTTCCTGGCATGTATATGACACATTGACTTCCCATGGGGAGTTTAGATATGTACATTCTGACTACCTAAAATTTGATGTGCAGATCGAACATGCCCAATGGACAGCCTAAATGGCTTCTCTCCCTAATTCCAGGGTTCCCATTGCTGAACTTCATGCTTACAACTGCTATATATGTTTTGGTAAATAGATCCCTTTGTTTTTTCATAATCAACATGTTCCAGTTGCTGTGTTTATACTTAACTTACTCGCTTTTTCAGGTTTCGTATCGGCTATTTGAGCTGACTAATGTACTTAAAACTGTATTCATTCCTACGAAGGATAACCGGCGTTTGTTGCATAATTTCATTGCTGGTGCTGCTATTTCATTCTGTTTGTATTTTCTCGCTGTTGTCCTCCTCTTAATACCTAGCTCACCGGTAAGTGACTCATGCAAATCGTCCTATATAATGCATTTTGAAGAAGAATCCTTTTGAACAGTGATATATATCCGAGGGAAATGCCACTTTTTTGTAGGCCTGAATCGTGGAACATAGAATCATTTTCCCATACAACCCACGTGGATCAACTGGCAAGCTAGCTAGGATCAATCGGAATGAGGAGACCGGAATTGTCTCTTGCAATTATAGATGATGAAGATGGTTATCGCTAAAATTGGTCAACCATACCGGAAACAAAGGATGAGAAAGCCATTTGTGTAGATATTATGGAGAAAATCTCTAACGGAGTATTTTTTTTCCGCCTCACCACCAAGTGATATTGTGTAGTTGTATAGCATCCTTTCTTTTCCCTTACATTTTTTTACCTATTCGATCCCATACCCATACAGCATGTTCGCTCCTGTTGTGTGTGAGCTACATAGCAAAAATAGGTTTTTCTCGGGCGAGTGGTACGAGTTCAGATTTGCTATTATTTGTAATGAATTTTAGTTGTGTTCCCATGTTTTTACTCTTGCCCCCTTGTCCCTTTCTTCGATCTTATACTTGTGAAAGGCATTTTCGTGTTGGAAACTTCACTTTTTCTGTGACAATCACCGGTTTTTGACAAAAAGGTAAAAAAATAAGCCCATATTGATTTAAGACCATGATACAAACCTAAAATGACTGCACTTGAGCTCATTTTAGCTTTAGTCCTAATGCAATATTGGTGCTTTTAAACCTTTGGCTCGAACACACTTAGGTTCCGTTTAGATCCTGGCCAAGCGCAATATCATCTCCTTTATCATTTATCTTTTACGTTGAGTAACACAAACTTTTCTTTAAATTAAAAAAAGTAAAAATAATTTAAGACGTTTTCATATGGAATTGATATCAAAAATCCATATGTACTACATGCACTTTTCAGCTCTTATGAGCTATATACTCTTGATGTGCATCCATGGACCTGCGGTCGTGATTGTCATCCTTCTTGGTTCCAATATGCTCTTCATTCGATTGTGTTATAGTCATAGTCAACAACTCAGTATTCTACACAAGTTAGAGTCTGAGGGAAGATAAAAACAGACATATCATATTCGTGCTCCCTCCAAGGAGAGAGCATGAAAAAATGCATGCATTTAATTTTTTTCCAAAAGGATAGGTTCTTGCAGAAGAAGGGTGATTAATACCCAACACGCTTGAGAAAGACACATGTCACTTCCAATACACACAATACACATTAAAACTGCTGCCAAGCCTAGATAACAATAGCAAATTGGAGGTGTAAACTAAATAAAAAAGAAAAAAAACTAAATAGCACTCTGGAAGAAAAGGAAAGCTAGCCAAACTATTAGAAGCCTAAAACGTGAATACTACGCTTTTAGCTATTTCTATCACCGATCTGGTACTTGGAGAGATGTAGCTCTCACAAGTCAAATTTTACTTGCTTCATTTTGCAGTTTTTCTCTTCACATGTTCAAACTATCTCAATTTGTTTTTACGTAATTTTTCCGATAAAGGAGCAACATCTAACCTCCCTTCAACTCCTGTTTTGTGATGTTATATAATTTAATCATTAGCACTTTTATCTTCTTGTTTAGCTTTATTTATACATTTCTATAGAACTCCAATAATTGTTATTGGGAAAGTTGGATAGAAAAAACACTAATTTGAAATAGTAAGAGATTTAAATTTATTCATAAGAGTTTTTGAGGTGGCTTTAAGAACTTGTCCTTTATCACTTGTAGTTATTTTTTTTCTTTCATCTTAAATGTATTATACGAGTTCTGTGTCCATTTTTAGCCTTAACTCGATTCATTCTAAAGACATAATAAAAGCTGGACTGAAAATAAGCTCTATATTTTTAAAGAGGGTTAGATTGTAAAACACAAATACTCAAATGAAACCGTCTCATGGTGATAACAATTATGATGGGCTGATCAAATATATACTTATAGTCTTAAAGTTTGGATTTGATTTGTGGTTGTTTGAGTGTGTATGAATGTTGATTTGAATTTAGGACATCGATGTTGTTCGAATGAGCCAAAATCGCGCCTCGCGATTGGGCACTTTTTAGTATTTCAGTCAATTTTTGTTTTGGGCATATCTTCTTCATTCGGACTTGAAATCAGACATATGACCAGTTGTTACAATTGCGCGGATGTCTGGAATAACATTAAATTGGAATTTAATGTTAAAGTGATCATTTGTTATGGTTTTAAAACCATCACTTATAACATTAAAGTGATCACTTACAATCTTAAAGTAATAAATCAAAAAACAAGTTAATTATATAGACTCATATAATAGTGAAACGTATCATACAAGATTTGTTGCTTTTTAAAAAGGCTAAGACTAGATTACTTTTAAACCGGCCCGACATGTATGAGGCTACAGATTTATACACGACAAACAACGTAACAACAAGTGATCACTTGCACTCAACTACGTGTCGAAAATTCTTAATTGCCCAATTATAATTGATTAATTAATTACTTAATTAATTAATTCTAAAACTGTAAAAGAAAATAAAAAAATACTCGTACTCAAAATAACTCATAGTGGCGCAGAAACAGTGATACAATACTACCTCTTCTTCTCCATTATCTTTCTCCATTTCTCATTTGTTTTAAGGGGATTGCATGTGAGACCTTTTTTTGCTCTTAACAATGGCGTCCAAGCTCTCTACATGTTTTCTTACTCATGGATGTTCCGGCTTTAACACTAAATCCTTCAACATTTCTTTTCCCAATTTAACAGCTGCTCATCGTCGATTGCATTTCGCTTTTTCTCACCGGGATTTAAGGTATTCAATTTTCCTCTTATCATCTTTAGGGTTTCTTCTTTCTTCTTCTTTTTTTTTTTTTTTTTTTGGTTTTTGTTGGCTTTGATTCTGGCCTTAAATTGAATTTTTTTTGTTGCTGATTGTTATGTTGTTTGATTTATGGTCGATAATCTTTGTTTGAACCTTTTGTTTTTGATATTGTTCCAATTTATGAATGTTTACAGAAGAAATGGAAATGGCTCGATTAATTAATAACTTTGGAGCTTTCTTGTTTTTTTATTAGAAATTTGAAATAGGGGAAAATATCTGGGATGAGGAAGAATATTCAGAAAAGGACTTGCTCATTTTTGTTTAGCCTTTTTAAATACTATTGTAAAAGCAATAAATTGCTTTATCTATTCAACATTTCAGTTTTTTATTAGGTTTAAATACTTTATACTAACAATGACTCAAAAAAAGTAAGATTTGCAATCTTTGATTACAATAAAACTTGAAAAAAAAAAAATAATTGATTACACAAAAAATAGATCTACTAACAATAACACAAAACATTACTGGATTTAAGGCGAGACTCTCCTTTCCTTAAGTAATATTTCTTCCTTTAAAATGTCTCGGGATATAATTTGAAGTCTGTTTCAAAACACAATGAAGTCTGTTTCAGTTTAGATTTTGGTGTAGCTTTTTGTTTCTTGATGTTTGACTCCGAATCAAGATTCTAGTGGTGTTCAACAATTGATACTGTAGGCTGTAGCTTTAAACACTTGAGGTAGTGTTTTGAGGCAATGTTTATTAAACTCGGGTCTCTAGTTTTTTTGCCGCTTTCTTGCTGCGAAAATATATGCATTGTTGCTGTATGGTTGCAATTGTGCACGTAAGCGATGAGCCTAAGAATCTGTAAGAAAAAGACATTGAATGAGCACATATGACTATTGGAGTGCTGTAATGCGAAAGAGATGAAAATATTATATAACTTTTTCGTAGCTTTAGCATAACGTTTTTTCTACTTTGCTATGGAGAAAGAAACCTATAGAGAAAAATGATGTGTGATTTCATATACAATCTATTCTGTAATTTTTTTCCATTAACTTGTTTGAAAAGAGAGATCTCTTGTGCTTATGTGATTTTTAGAGAGTAAGCTACTTTTGCCTTTTAAGTTTAACCTGTGATCCTATGATATTTGTGCTGTTCAATAATTTCTTCCAGAATTGCTTTGTTTTCTTTACTACTTTGGAGATGTTGCTTCTTGTGTTACTCTCATATTTCCTTGTTTTGTTTGGGTCTTTTACCTCTATTCCACCCAAAGACCATGTCACCTAGGTCATCACTTATACCTTCATTTGTTGCAATTTTCAACTTAAAGACAACAGGTTAAAAAAACATATCTGCTACATCCCCGAATATATGCAAACCAGCAACAAAATGGTGAAACAGATGTGGAATTTGAGAATGCTTCTAACAATGGCGCTTCAAGCTTAAGACAAGAGATCATACCAAAGAATGAGGTTGTCAACGGTATGTTAAATATGCAAGTGATTGAAAATGGTATACTAGAATACAACTAACTTCCACAGCCGTCACTTAGGTCCTAAATTTTGTGACTTTAGGCCAAGTCATGTATGTTAGTCTAATATGGCATACAAGGAAAAAATTTATACTTGAAGTATTGAACATTTGAGAGTCAAAGTTATAGCGTAAATATTGTGACTTAAGGTCCTAGACTAGAATTTTATTGTCCTTATCCTTTCTACAATTTACTATACTTATGTCCTTAGTCTTTGATTATTTCTTATTCACCACTTTACATATATCCTTTTTCCTTTTTAGAATCTAATTTATCAAACACGTCTTTGAAAGCTTTTGATTTCGATTCGCAAACTGCTATTTTTGCCTTTTGCTAATCAAAGACAACATTTTTCTTTTTCTTTACTGCTATCTTGACGTCATCTTTCCACTACTTTGTATCTTTGTTTCCATGATATTGCCCCATGATCCTCCTATAACCTTCTTAGCTATCAGAGTAATGCAAATTTTTCATCTTTGTCCAAATATTCCATCATAGTGACCATTACATTCTAGACAAATGCTCTAAAAAGCTAGTATTATATTAATAAAATGAATATTTTCCACGCCTTTTATTTTCACAGTAGCTTATCATGATATCTGTGATATGCCACTTATGTGATTTCGCCACCGGAATCACACCCATATTTATAATCTTTAGCTATGATTCTACCCTTATCCTTAAAAAAATAAAGAGAAGGGTTAAATTTAGAAATAGATCAAATTTGGAGGTGGTTGATTTCTTGTACTATTAATGAAGTAACAGAAATGATTTGATAATAAGGGGCTTCAAGCAACCAGAGGTACTAAAACTCAAAGATAATATATGGATTATAGGGATTAATAAATTCTTAAATAGTACAATATCGGAACTTTTTGGAAGATATAATTTTTTTTTAATTTGACGCTCAAATTGTTCACTAATATTAAGACCAATATGAAGCTCAGACTTGGCATTTCCCGTACCCCACTGCCCTACCATACCAATTTCCGTATGCGTCTGTATCATAGAAATGTCAACTCTTTGATAGAAGATTATAAAGTCTTCCTCTAGCCTAAAGAAACTAATTACTTGTGAATTCTCGAATACAAATTAATGAGCAGAGGATTTGGAAGGGAGGAGAGGAAGAGTTAGACACCAATCATCCTTCATTTGGATATCAAATGGGGAAAGCAAAGTGAATTGTGAAATATCCTTTTTCTTTTACCCTTTTAACAAATAAAATCATCCCCATTGGAGATTTGGAAGGAAAAAAAAGTTTTTCCTTCTCTCCTTCACACCCCCTTATCTTCACTTTATCTAAGTTAATTGATGATACTATTACGTCCACTTATGTGTTATCGTTATTGTCTTTTGTATTCTCACAGTTTGTTACCAGACATCATACAAGCTGTTCAGTATTTTGCGGAAGGCGTCCATTGTACTATAACAAGAACAAAATGAATAACTTGATCCTCCTCCATTTCCCTTGAATGAACTTGCATAATTCATACCATCACAGCCATTATATAAGGATGCTTCAGATCTGTATTTTGGTGGTGTTTTCATCAACCTGGTAACTATATTGAAACTGGCCAAAAACTGTAATATCTTAATGTTTGGGGATAAAACTGTGATATCTTATAATAAGGTCTTGATCACAGTTTCTCAATCCAGACCCTGAAATAACATGCATCAAAAGAAAAAAAAAAACCAAACAAAAAGAATTGTTTGTTGGGCACAAGAGTTGATTTTTGGTAAAGTTTGAATTTTAGTAATCAAGAACCAACCTTAAATTTGAAACAATCCAATTGCACCCAACGTAACATAAGAAAGGCACAGAACAAGGGGAGGTATACATTCATTCATTAATTGCAATTATATGACAGAAGAGGAGCTAAGATGAGTTGTACTCTTAGTTCAGAAAAGACTAATAGCAGTAAAACAAATAAAGATCCAGACTAACACACACCTCAATGTTAAAACCTGATACAGCTTCTTACTTTTAAACAAATAAATGAGAACATTCTCTAAGTACCTCTTTAAAAAGCAATAGTTTCTACTTTCTACCACCATCTGCTCAATATTATTGCTAGAAACAGACCTTGAGATTTCAATTTTGACATTCCCTTACATCAAGTCTTCTCTTTCACCTCCCTCCCTAGAGGTCACTATATGCAGAGTTTGAATCAAGTAACTCAATTGTGCTTAGAATTTGGACACAGGTTTCTGAATATATCTCTAAAAACATCTGTTTGCGGGCTGAATGTGTGAGTTTTGTTGTTTTCAGCATTACTTAATACTTACAATAAACTAGTTTCTTTTGCTGAACTAGCAGTCATTACTCGCTATTTTCTGCATATATCCAGTTCTTAGTAGTCTCTCTCCCCCACACCCTAAAATAGAAAACCAAAAAATGATCCCTCTTTATAAAATGTAATGGCACAACTGCTTACCATGTTGGAACTATAATTTTTATACCGACCTGCATCAGATCATTCCCCCCTCCCCTCCTAAACATTACATAACATTTTATTTTCCACAGTCCACAACACCAAATCAGGAACGCTGCCTCAGACAGAAGGAACCACCTCAGAAGGTTCATCACAGAAACGAGGGTTAAAGTGGTGGATTTGGATTGCGTTCTATATAGTTTGTGTCCTTGTTGGACAGTCAGTAGGCATGTTACTTGGCAGATTGTATTTCAATGAAGGTGGAAGAAACAAATGGATGGCAACACTAGTGCAATATGCGGGCTTTCCATTGCTGTTGCCCTTGTACAGCATTTTACCCAAAGAAAGTACCCAAAATTCTAAACCAAGTAACGTGCTTTCTCCTCTGAAAACTACATCAGTTTACGTATTTTTTGGGCTATTTGTGGCGGCAGTGGGTATGATGTACTCTGTAGGACTGCAATATGTACCTGTCTCGACTTTCTCTCTCTTATGTGCATCCCAATTGGCCTTCAATGCCTTCTTCTCCTTCTTCTTGAATTCACAGAAGTTCACACCTTACATCATTAATTCTCTTTTCTTGCTTACGATCTCATCTACCTTACTCGTAATTCAGTCTGGTTCCTCCATTCCTGAAGGAGTTTCAGCGGCAAATTATGCCTTTGGTTTCATTTGTGCTATTGCTTATCCAATGGCATATGGATTGTTGCTTTCCTTGACTGAGTTTGCCTTCCAGAAAATACTGAAGAAGCAGGACTTTGAAGCGATTTTGGATTTGCTACTTCGTCAGTCATTTATTGCAAGTTTAATTGCAGTGGTTGGAATTTTGTCAACTGGTGATTTGAAGGCTGTGAAATTAGAGATGAATCAATTTGGGCTTGGGAAATTGGCATATGTGATGACCTTGATTTTCACATCCATCAGTTGGCAAGTTTACAACATAGGTTTATTTGGATTGATTGTTGAAGTGTCATCCCTGTTCTCCAATGTTGTTGCTACTCTAGGATTGCCGATTGTTCCAGCACTAGCTGTGATCTTTTTCCATGACGTAATGGACGGGATAAAGGTGGTGGCTATGTTATTGGCTATATGGGGTTTTGTTTCTTATGCCTATGATCAATACCTTGACGAGTGTAGTGCAACTGAAACTGTGAACCAAACTAGTGCATCTGGAACATTTGAGAACAAAAATTAACTGATCAACTCAAAGTCGGGAAAAAAAATACACCTAGCCATCCAGTTCCTGGACTGGCCTAGCTAGTATAATCCCGATTCTATCTTCTGCTACTTCTGGTGGTGATCTCCGAACAACAGTAGATCTGCGAGGGTATTAGTTTAGATCTTCTCATCAGAGGTGTTCGCTTCTTTTTTTTGGGTGTTGAGTGTTGGAGGGAGAAAGAATTCGTATCAACAGCCTGATTTCATAAACCCTAATTCCTGTTATGTACATGTATGACAATGCATTTTAATGTATGTATTTTAATCTTTTTCTGCCCATGTATTTATTTATCTTTTCCCTCAGAGCAAGTCTTCTCTTCGTCTGAAGATTACGAAGACACTGGAAAGCAGTTTATGCTACTTATTTTTCCAGCATACACGCTACACAAGCCACAAGGTACATATTTTTTAATCTTAGCTGATTTTGATTCCAAAATCCAGAATTTTGGTGTTTATATCTTTGCCAGCAATGACTATGGACTTGTGATTGTTAGAAGGAATCAACTCGATTAAAAGCTTAAATAACGTCTTTCAGCTATAATTGTGGATGTAACCTGGTAATAGTGTAATAATCATATATAAACTACCAGAAAATCATAAAAATGAATATTCTTGACATGAACCTATATAATAAGCTCATAATTACCTAAAACACCAAAAAGGAATATAAAGTAACAAGAAGAGTGCAAATAAATTGGGTAGAATAGAGGGTAAATGTAGAAGAGAGACAAGACGAGATATCATCCCAATTGGTTACAATTTTTAACCTCTCTTCAAATCCTCCCAATTCATATTTGTGAAAGGGTGGAAATTAAAAACTGCCAAAATGGATGCCAAAACTCACATTTCTAAAACACAAATTGTTATGGGGTGGTTACACCGAGAGATGTGTCTTATTCATAGAATAAATAATCAATCTCATACATATTATGAGGGTATAATGAACTTCATCCTTGCTTTGATCATTAAATTGATAGAAATTTTATATAGCAAATTTGTCCAGAATAATTCCACTTATTGTCTATCTGCTGTGAATAATCCATACTATTAATTATGTCTAAATAATCCAACCGTTGTATATTATTTGCTAACAATACTCAATTTTTATATTTTAACCGGCTATTATAGATACCTACCACCCAAGAGGAGTAAAGTTAAAACAACGAAAAAGCATAATGGGAATAAAAGGCGAGTGTAACGGTTGGTAGGTACCTACAATAGACGGTTAAAATGTGGAAAGGGGTGTTATTAACAAATAATATACAAAGATTGGATTATTTAGAATTAATCAATAGTAGGGATTATTCACAGCTCATGGGCAATAGGTAAGATATTCTGGACAATTTTTCCATTTTAAATATTGTTTTGCAACCCTAAGTTGTTCGAAACTGAATACAAGATTGTAGGCATTTGAAAATTTATTATTTGTGATATTTTTCCCATTATTGTACTTGGTAAGTACTTAAACTAAATGATTGTGTTTGATAAAATTAAAAAAAAAGAAAACAATATAAAAAGCCTGCAAGGTTTTTATATGATCATGTATTGAGGGCAATGATAGAGTATAATTTCTGAATTAAATCATATGTAATTTTTAAGCGCGTTCCTTATGGAGATTGATCATGCTTTCAGTCCTACTCCCTCCTCATGCGACCCTAATAACTGAGTACTTTATTATGTTATTTTTTATGGCTTATATTCATTAAGCCACCCCAAACAATCATATCATCATACATACAATACTATAATTTTGATGCTAAATGACAAATGACAGTTTAACAGTCATTTGCCAAATGCAGCAAAATTACTGGTCATTTAATTATAAATGGCAAAATGCATAGAATCTCAATATTTTCATTTTATATAAAATGCTTTTACCATTTGAAATTAATAAAATTATTGCAATAATGGTATCTTATTCTTCGGAAAATATTATTCTTTTATTTAATTATTTATTGAGCCATTATATTTTTATAAAAAAGTTGAATATATTATTAAATTTTGTTTATAGTACTATAATTTCATAATGATAATATGAAAAAAAATCTACTCTACAAATTCCATGCGATGCAGGGTTTATTCTAGTGTGTATACACATATATATATATATATATATATATATAGAGTGAAGTTCAAGTGAGAAGCATCCTTACATGAGAACCGTGAGAATCAATCTGTCAGACAAAAAAGTATTACTTTTTACTAAAAAGATGTTATTTTTAGACAAAAAAAGTGTTACTTTTTTTTGAAAACAAAGATGATACTTTTTAGGCAAAAACATATTACTTTAACAAAAAAATTCTGAAAAAAACGCACAGTAAGGTGTTACTTTTAATGTAAAAGCTGTTACTTTTCAAAAAAAAAAAGTGTTACCTTGTATTTATATTTTTTTCTAAACTTAACACTTTTTTGCTAAAAAGAACCATTTTTTTAAAAAAAAACAAAAGTAATAATTTTTGTCTAAAAATAACACCTTTTTTGTGAGAAAGTAACACATTTTTATTGGAGAGTTTGGTTCTCACGGTTCTCACTAGAACTTAACCCTATATATATACATATATATATATATATTATATATATATATATATATATATATATATATATATATATATATATATATATATATATATATATATGGTCAAATTTCAGTGAGAATCAAGCTTATATGAGAACCGTGAGAATCAATCTACCTGAAAAAAGTGTTAATTTTTAACGGATAATGTGTCACTTTTGGGCAAAAAAATATTACTTTTTTTTTAAAAAAAACGTTGAGTACTTTTTAGCAAAAAACTGTTACTTTCAGAAAAACTTTTAAAAATAAATAATACAAAGTAACACGTTTTTTTGAAAAGTAACACATTTTTGTGAGTTTTGTTAAGAATTTTTTTTTTTTGAAAGTAACATTTTTTTGAGAAAAACTATCATTTTTTTTATAAATAAAGTAACACTTTTTTTACCTAAAAGTAGCAACTTTTTAATGGAAAAGTAATAATTTTTTTCAGATTGATTGGTTCTCATATAAAGATGATTTTCACTTAAACTTCTTCACCTTATTAACAATTTTGTATGTTAGGTGTTGGTATTGCCCTCCCTCTAAAACTGGAGTATTAATTCCTCACGAATCCTGTGATATATGAGACAAATTAAGTAAGATATTTTTTAATACTTTGAAAAGAACTATACTTGATATAAAAATATTTTATCTCTTTATTAATATACTTTCTCCGTTCTTTTAAGTTCTTTCATCTTACTATAACGGGTAGTTTTATAAGTTCTTCCACTTTAGAATACTTTCTATTTTTAGAAAGTTTTTATCCCACTTTTACCCCTTAAAACCCCCCCTTTTCTTTTAATGTACGCCTTTTTTTATTTATAATTATTTTCTCTCTCATACTTTCAATACAATCATTACTTCACACTACTATTTAATTAAAATAATACCCACTACAACCAAAGATTTTCTTTCTTAATATGTGTGAAAAATTCAAAGTGGAAGAACTTAAAAGAACGGAGGGAGTAATTGCCTTTAAAAGATTAAATTTTAGTCGACGAAATCACTATTTTTTATATATGGCGTCTAATTAGAATAGCAGCAGCAATTACATGTTCCTTAGTTATACATCCTCAGTTGACAGCTTTTCATACATGCAACGCCGTCAAAAGCGTCTGGCTTAGGTTTTTACGATTTCCTTTATAGTCGCCCATTGAACCTCCATATATAATATAATTAGTAAGGGTTATGATATACTCCCTTGTCCCTTAAAATTGTTTT
Source organism: Amaranthus tricolor (assembly GCF_026212465.1). Lineage (NCBI taxonomy): Eukaryota > Viridiplantae > Streptophyta > Magnoliopsida > Caryophyllales > Amaranthaceae > Amaranthus > Amaranthus tricolor. Next base: position 25,880,428 of record NC_080052.1, on the reverse strand, counting down.
CACAAAGAATTTTCACATGAATTAAAAAAAAAATATTTAGACGTAGTTATATTATTTTATTAAATAATAAATTTAATTGAGAAAAAAAATAGAGACTATAAGTATTAGAAAAACGTTATGATAAAGTTACAGAAAAATATGAAAACCATAATTATTAGAAAAATGTTGAATTAAAGTTAATGGAAAACATATAGAGACCTTAAGCAAAATAAAAATATTACATTAGTATTAGTCAAAAATATGTGGGACAATAATCATTAATAAATTATTAAAATGAGGTTGAACAATTATGTCCTAAATTGTAATAAAAAAAAACAAGGATTAGTATGTCCAAAATATGTGAGAAAGATTCTTTTGGAAACAAGAAATTAATAAAACGACCTAAAATGACAAATGAAAACAAATCGAACAGGGGGAATGTCCTATATGAAGCCCTCAGAGGCATAGCTATGTGTAAACATTAATTAATTATGTATACTATAGCCAAAATTATACTTTTAAAAGAGTACTAATGCAAGATAAGTAATGTAGTAATAGAAAAAACACACACAATGAAGAGTATTTTTTTTTTTTTTATGATGATGAGTACCCAATGAAGAGTATTAATGCAAGATAATTAATAAGAGGCAGAGCTATGTGTAAACATTAATTTATCAAAATTCGTGGTTTTGAACGGAAGTCAAGCTATTAAAGGAAATAAAATAAATATTTTTAAAAATTAGCTTTGAATTAATATAATAAGTAGAAGAAAATACCAGATGTAATAATGAGGAGGATTAATATGACAAACACTATGAGATGATTTCATTTTTAAATTGAGATTTGATAGAATATCAAGCTTAACATTATTTCTTTCTTGTGCCTTCAATGGTATATATATGGTTAAGTTCCAGTGAGAACTAAACTTATATGAGAATTGTGAGAATCAATCTACATGATAAAAAACTGTTACTTTTTTATAGAAAATGTGTTACTTTTAGGCAAAAAATGTTACTTTTTTTTTTATAAAAAAGCTGTTACTTTTTAGCAAAAAAGTGTTTTTGTAAGAAAAATTTTCAAAAATCGAATTATACAAAGTAACATGTATGTTCCGAAAAGTAACACTTTTTTATGTAAAAATTAACACCTTTTTTTGTGATTTTTGTTCAGAATTTTTTTTTGAAAGTAACACATTTTTATCGAAAAGTATTATCTTTTTTTAACAAAAAAAGTTACATTTTTTTTGAAAAGTAACACCTTTGTAATAGAAAAGTAACACTTTTTTGTCAGATAAATTGATTCTCATATAAGAATGGTCGTCACAGGAACTTCTATTTATATATATACATATATTGTGTTATTTCATGCATGTTACTTTTGAACAATAAAGTCCAACTTTTTATTTTTCAAATACTTGACCAAAATATTAAGTGAAACTCTTTAAGTAACCCTGCGCATAATATACATTTTTAAAATTTTTATGGTAGTCTTTAGTTTCAAATCAGTCTAAACAATGAATTAAAGTTATTCACAAATGACATTGAGTTTCAAATTTCTTAAAATAGACAAAGTTTAAACAATGATCTTATCAACCATTAAAACATTAAAATTTCCGATATTTATGCAGAAAGACTCAATATAACGTGGTTTTCTAGTCTCTAAATCACTACATTTTCCCTCTAACATCTTCAACATTAGTGTACCCTTTAATAAATGTTGTACATTTGGAGATTAAAAAACCACTCCAATTTGAGTTTTCATACATATGTGTTGGAGATTTTAGTGTTTATATGATTAAACGACATACTAGACAAGAAAAACCAATTGATATTTGCTAATAAAGACATAGTGCAAACCAAATTAAAACTACAAGATTTCCACAAGGATCAAAATTTTTTTTGTCTACTACTAGTATAAGTAGGCATTTAAAATATTGTAATTAGTGTACGCTTACTCGGTGAACATTAAGGACATTATAAGTAGGCATTTAAGATATTGAAAGCAGACATTAAGGATGATGTAAGTAGACAGTTAAAGATACTAAAAGTAGACATTAAGGATTAAGTAGTCATTAAGAATACGGTAAGTAGACAGGATAATGTAAGTAGGCGTTACAAATGATGTAAGTAGTCATCAAGGGTACAGTAAGTAGGTATTAAGCTTTAATGGGTTGAGCCTGAGAGACGTCTACTCTGACAGTCTCTTAGGAGATCAGGAGAGGAAAAGTAAGGGGAATGGAAGATAAATTAGTGTTTCCGCCAAATCTTTCAACCCAAAAGTTGTTTATCAAAACTAATGAATTGTTGGCAAACCGATGATAACACAAGATAATAAACATGGAACTTGATTATGTGAAAAACAATAGGCACAAAACCATTTCTTGAATTAATTAGAGGAATGTTAGTTAAACATCGAAAAAAAATAACCAATTTACATTTGTTTATACTCAAGATTTGATGAACTTCATGTCAAAATAAATCCTGGAAGAAAAGTCCACAATTTGCAGTATAATTAGAAAACATTTATACACAAATTTAATCAAACAAATTAGATTGTGACTTCACTATCGCCACTTTTCATAGTGTTGGTTCCTCAAGTTGGACAAGCTAGGTGAACATATCTATTCTCTCCTATATACCATGATACTAATTTCTTTTTAAATATCTATGAAAATTTAAATAGTATATTTTCTTAGCACTACATTAAACATCGAATCAGTTCTATTTAAATTTTAAAGAATAATCTTACATGAATAGTTACTAACTCATTTAAATCAGTTTCTTAAAGAGTGTTATGTCTCAAACAGAGCAAGTATCACATTTTCAAGTAAGGTTCTAAGACCGAATCCCTCTAACTATCCCTTTCCCTCAATCAACTCTATATTAAAAATAAAACCAGTAATTATATGATTTTTAATAAAGATACTTATTATAAAATGATAAAATAATGGTAAACATCAACATTTTGGAAGAACAAAAAATTCTTAATAAAGTAACAGACATTTATTTTCAGAAAATGATATTAGTGTCTTTTGTTTTAGTTATGTTTTTTTATTATTGGGTAAGTTGACGAAAGGAAGAGAACTAGACTAGAATCAACCCAAAATCTTTCCTCATAAATAATATTTGTTCTCCATCTAAAATAAGATACATTACTCGTTTTAGTTATGTTTATTTATAGAAGATTGTTTGAATTTGAATTTTAAATAGCTTCGAGAAAAGAAAGTAACGTGATCACCATAAATAAATTGCTTAAATTTAATAAACATTGTTATCTAATAATCCTACGTGTTATTTGGTTAACGATATTAAATGACAAGAGTAAAATGAGTATAAGAACATATTAGTTTTTATAGATGTGCTATTTAAGTCCCACGATAAATGTCCCACGATAATGAAGGTGTGATACCTTGGATTGAAATTTGAAAAGGATTGATAGACTACTCATATCAACAAGATGCATCTTCTTTTCATGGTAGTCTGTTTGCTAAGAACTCTACAGTTAGGCGTGTTTGGTGGGGAGCAAGCTTAGGATGGGTAACCTTCTGGAAAGTTTTCCTAGGTGCGCAAGAGTGAGGCCAAAGTGCGCTGAAAAGACTTGTGTTGGTCTGTGAGGGTATTCTACAGTCTCCATGAGTAGTCACTAGTGGTCCGTTGGGCTGGGGTGTTACAGAAGGTCTTATCCTTCAACATGTTTTTTTCACAATTTTCAATTAGAGCTTTTCTTGTGAGAAGACAATCTCAAAACAAGAAGTTTATATGCTAATAATTTTTATTATTGAATAATTTATCATTTTCCGTCTCATATAAGAATTTGTGTTCCTTACCACCTAATTTATATCACCTTCCTAATTGATAATGGACAAGCGTAACCATAAGCCTTGTCCAATAAATTTCTAACAAAATTGCATTACATTTTCATTATCATTCTCTTGATTTATTATCAACAATTAAACAGGTCGCTTGTATATTAACATAAATCTGTAATTTAATGATTACTTTTTTTTGAAAAAAAAGAGTTTCGTCAAACAACAATATCTCTTATATACTTTCTTTGTCCCTTTGCAAATACAATATATGTCGTTTTTGTTTGTTCCACTAAGTCGACTACACCATATTTATTCTCCTATTCTTATCTACATATTTAATTTTTCTCATCTAATGCTATATATTTTGTTTATTCTTTCACTAACCTATTTAATAAGCAATATATAAAGAAAAATTGTCCAAATATAGCAAACTTTGCGAGACAAATAATTACCAATCTAGTTCCTTTAGATTTTTCAGACAAAACAGCTCAAAATGAACTAAAAGAACACAATAAACGACTAAACAAACAAGTTTTGATTCTTTTGCATAATTTTCTTGTCAATTGTCATAAACTTGAGAGTATATTCACACATAACAACAATAATACTCTTTCAGTCTCTTTCATTTTACTACTAAAAGTAACATTAGTAATGGTCTTTGAAGACGCCAAAAACTTGTTCTGCCTAGCTAAAGGTCGGTCACGCTATTCAAGAGAGACTCTATGTCAGGGGTCACAATGGCTCGCTTATCAAGGCTTCTGACACAACAACAGTCCTTCTGTTTGGTATTGAAGGCGACTGCGTCTTGGGCAAAAGAGCAATCTGATCCAGGTGAAACCTACACAAAAGAAAATGTTCCATTACTTTTGATTTGAAAGAGGTCATTGTTTTTTATACTTTTGTCCGGTGAAAAGGTTTATACAATATGCAATCAAATACAGATGCATGATCGTTAGTTATTTTAAGATAAAAGCGGAGTCTAGCTCTTTGGCTCATTTTAGCAGAGGAAGGGGAGGATTCTTGGCTGCACCTTCTCTACCTTGCCAAAAATATTCTCATAATTTATAACAGACAAGTTGGGGAAGTAGCAGTGAGACGAAAATTTTAATGAGTACATACTAAGATCATCAGTATAGAGGTGCGCAAAATAGACCCCCACCTGATTTTATTTGGACAATTTATAGTTCAAATTAGGCTTTGAAGCGATGCAACGGCCTTTGTGAATACAAAAATAGGCTTTGATCTGGCCTAATGTTTTCCCATCCAAGGACCATGGTGCTCCATGGGTCCAAGAACTGTGATACAATACACAGATATAGAATCAACAATCTCAAAGTCCTTCATGATCAGTTTCTCCAAAACTGTTTAATTGACTCCGGACTCTAGTCCCTAGCTAAGTATCCTACCCTTCCACTGCAAAGAATCAGTACATTTAAGTGTACGGGGCTACATAGAAGATGTTGACTAGCATGTAAAGAACACCAAGGATAGGAGAAACTATAATAAGAAAATGAAATCTCAGTATTAGAATGATGCAAACGTTGATCAATACTTACATCATAAAGGAATTCTCCAAGTTTAAGTTTGACAGCTCCGCTCTTGTAGACAAGCAACTTCCCCATCTGTCCTGCAGACAAATCGTTGAAACTGCAACTTTGTTGTGAGGTACCAGTTGTAGGTGATCTCTTTGCCCCTGTGTTCATTGTCATCGGAACCTTGTGACCTGACGGTCCTGAATTGCCTTCTATTTCCTTCCCCTTAACGGACGCAGATCGCTTGATGGCTGGGAGAGACGGAGGAAATTGGAGAAACAGTAGTCTAACATTTTCACTAGTTTCATCTGGATTCTGTCAAGCATCACAATCACGAGATTTTTGACACAAATGCTATAATACTTCCCAATGTTTCAATTCAAAAAATACCTACCAGAAATCCAAGTTCTGTTGCAGGACGTAGGGTGCTTTCCTGGTATTCGGAATACATTGCACCTTCCCCAAATTCAGCTTCATCAAGAATGTCTAAAAATAGAGTGAAGAAGCTTTAACTTAAATGTTCCAACTCAAATTGAGAACTTAGTTATGTTGCTTTGGTTTTATTTTGGTAGTAATGACCTAGTTTCCTGCTAGCAGATTCAAGATCCTCACACATTTTTTGTGTTTGCACTTTGCATAACAAGCATAAATTTGTTGTCTATCGGTTCGTCTTTTGACTAGCATCATTCAAACTGAAAAGATTAAGGGGTCACATATTTACTTGTTGGCAATATAAATGTGATAAACCCTTGTGTAAATAACTAATTCTCTTCTGTTTTAAAAAATTTAGTTAAGCGCAATTCGTCAGATCATCAACATCGTACTCAATGTCCCACTCGAAAGCAGGGTCTGGGTGAGGGAAGTTGACGAACAATCCACACCCATACTCCCTTCACAAGGAGGACTAGAAGAAAGCGATCGGCAATTCGTTTGATACTATACATAAATAATTCATCGCTACATTTGATGAACCACAGACCATAAGCTTCATTGTGAAAATTTTGTAACAAAGATATTAGCATCCAACGGATAAATCATACCTGGATCACCAGAGTATGGCCTCCTCCAAGGAAGTGTTGTTGGATAATAAGTACTTTCATAGTTCTGCAGTCGACTTTATAATATAACATCGGCATCTACCATAATAAGCCATGATAAAGTAAAATTTTGACGAGGAATTCATACCCAAGGTTCTCTGTACTCCTTGCTTTTAGGGACTGAAGCATCAGTTGGTCTCTGTTTTAGTGCACTTGGTCCAACTACAGATAGTGACGAAACAGACTGCTCGATACTGTCATCCAAGTCCATCAACTCTAATTCACTAGTCTGTTGGAAACTTCCATCATTAGGAACAATTGACCCCAAGGCAGAAGTAGCTCGCTTTGCCCCATGAATGAATGTGGGTTGTACTGAAGTCAAGAAGTACAAAATCCAAATGTAAATGAGAAAGTTAAAATGGCAGAAGGATTTTTGCCGTTGATAATGAAAGAAACCCAATCAACTTTTTCATCAAGCTAACATACTCACTTACAAAAGTCGACCAAAGACTCATAAACAGCTCGGAAAAGCAGATATCAGGTTCACATTGAAGACAATAAGGGAGGTGAGCACCGGAAACCCTCTCCTTTAATCTTTTTTTTTATTTAATTATATCTTTGCCCTCTATTTTTTTCATGGTCCTTGTAAAACAACATAAGATCTAAGGAACTTTTGCCAAATAAGGAAATATAATGCTTGTTTTTAGCATACATCCAACAAGAGTAATTTCATGAATTAAGCAAATGCCTTTAAAATTACTCCTACAAAACTACCATTTTGGGATTGCAAGGAGAAAAAGCCCTTTCAAAAAAAAACACAAATTGTTGTGAGAAACGGTCTCTCCGGAAGACGCACTATATATGTGGGATAAATAGCCCAATTAATACAAATTAAAGAAAAAATAAGAATGTGGGTTTCTTTTTTAAGGTCGTCTTTTTGAGAGACGGTCTCTCACAAAAGTAGCCGAAAACAAAGTCCTTACTTCTATCCAGGGCCGTCTTGTAAATTTTGAGCCCCTGTACCAAATTTATGTGATAAACCTTACAATTAAAAAAAAAAAAAAAAAAACTAGTATATGATAAAATCTCTTCATTGATTACACTAAAAAATGTATTTTTAGGGCCCCCTCTATTAATGGGGCCTTGTGCAGAAGACCGCTTTGCACATGCTAATTGACAGCCATGCTTCTATCAACGGGTTTAGTATAAATGTGCAGCAAACCAGCAAGATAGAAGAACAGAGCAACACATACTAATAGGACGTTGCAGAACATGAAGCATGCACATTACTACACACTATGACTGTTCATACTCCCATTGCAGAGGACACAGTATTGATAATTTACCTTTATCCTCAACTTTGGGCCGGTGTGTACGATTGCCCTGAAAGATTCAAAGGGGAAAAATAGTTACTTATCTTGTAATTAAAAAAGGGCAATTGTTTATGTACTATAATTGATCCCATCAATTACATTCCTGTAGCAAATCTTAGAAGCAACATTTTCCTTGTCACACATTAACAACAGCTTTCTTTCCTACAATCTTTTACCTTGGTCATCAACCATCAAAAATTTAGCGGCAATCAAAATGAAACGAAACGATAAATCCTACAATTGCTTTCTTTTCTACAATTCTTCCGCGGTTCTTATCTACAATTTTTTATGTTTGTTGTCAACCATTAAATAATTGTGAGTTTGTGACAATTGAAGATGGTTGACCGAGTAGCTGAAGAAATTCCCTTTTACGACTTGTGACAACGTTCAATTCTCATCACCAACAAGTATTAATTCCTCATTGCCCCTTGCTTGTAGGAAATCATTACAGTCTTACCCCGATCTAAAATAATAAAATTAATAATAGCGACTATTGAAAAAAATAATAAGATAATATATATCTTGTATTTTTTATATGTAATTTAATATTATTTTTTCTTTAAAAGCATATAATTCTTAATTATATGTTATCATAAACTTTTTTTTGAGAATTTTAAATAACTACAAAAAGTATTAATGGTTCTCAATTTCAAATGAAATTGCGTTCTTTCTGGGGAGTACTATAATAGTGTGGTTGGGGTAGCAAACCCGAGTGCAAACACCGAAAGAAGAGATTAGGTCCCAACTGAGCTACTGAATCACTTTTGAGATATAGCTAATGCAAAATCAGTAGAAATTTTCTCAAAACATTTCTTTCCCTTCAAAACCATACAATACATTACACATAAGTCATAAAACAAAATCCAAAACATCCTAAGATGGCTCAAAGAGGTGCTTAGATAGCACGCAAGTACGAGAGCCTTCGAGAGAAATCCAAGTAGTGCCTCAAATGAGTTTGGAACTTGGAAAATTTAAGCGTGCAAAGAAGCAAAGTAGCATTCGGAAGCTTTAGAGGAGCTCTTGCTCATATAGTATGATTCATTTGCTCAAAATAATCCATAGTATTAGTTAACTCAAACTAATTAATATTTCACCATCTCTACAATTCAAAGTAAGTTTTCTACTAGAAAAAGTAAGAGTATACTAAGAAGATGAATAATACTTGGATCATTAGGAGAAAGTTATTTCAATAGTACGAAAAATATTAAGTTAATAAATGCTGACTATTATTTTGAGCGAATTAACTATTTTTACTAGACAATCATAAGTAATTTTTGTCAATCTGTTCCAAAGTAAATACAGTATTCCCTTCGTTTTCATATCTTCTTCTCAAATAGAATTTACGAGTTTTTAGTGTTAAACTTTAACTTTAATTTCTCATCGATCTATAAGAAAAAACATGTTCATGTTTGATCTTGTTAGATTCGTCTCAATATATAATTTCTAAATATTAACTTTTAGAATTTTTAAAAACTTATAATTAAAATTATTTAATTTTAAAATTTGCATTAGGATCTATGAAAAAAGTGAATGGGAAGAATATTTGAAAACAGGAGGAGTGAGTACTTATCTAACTATTGGAGTATTTGAATATATTTTAATATACCCCTTTAAAGAAAAATGCAATAATCATCTTGTATTGATCAAATTAAAAATATAATTTTTTTTTTGAAAATTTTCAATAATAAATTAATCTTTACTTGCTACGTTGAAATAAATACAAAATAGTTTTATTATTTATTTTTAAATAAATTCATCTATCATTAATTTTTAATAAAAACAAATCCACCTATTAATTATAACTTTCTTTAAACCTTCTTTGTAAGTCAAACAATTAGAAATAAATAATTATTAAATTTATTTTCAACAAATTGCACCGAAAAAATAAATTTATACAATAGTTGATTTATTTGTAGCAAATCAATCGAAATTGATTTATTTTTGATAATTTTTTCATTCGAGCTAAACCAAAAAATCCTTACATGGGAATTAATGATCACCGTGGAAATTAAAAATTGAATACGTGAAAACCTTCGACCGCCGGACTATAAAAGTAAACAAAAGATCTTACACGTTCACTGAAACGCTGTAGCAATTGCTGCTTGGTTTCGAGATCATCCTCTTCCTCTGCCTTTTCTCTGAAAATAATCGATCATAACATAAAAAATGAATTCATCGAAGAAATCAAACCAAGAACCGCAATTCGAAAAACAAGAAAGAATTGCAAGAATTTTATTCACTTTTTAGAAACAGTTGATCTGGTCTTTCGCTGTGACGGAACTTTTGGAGTAAATCTATGCTGCATTGATTAACAGTGACAGAAATGGAGTCAAACAAAAATACAAAGGATTTCAACATGAAATTCAACAAAAATTGAAGTCATAAACTAATTACTAACCTTTCGACCTGAAGAAGATGATTTATCTGCATCCATTGAAATTCCAAGAAAGTACAGAAATCTGACAAAAAAAGAGTAGAAAATTTTCAGTTAGAAGACATGAACGGGATGTTACCGGCGATTGAATTTCCGGTGTGTTTTGATCGGAAATTTGGATATTAGGGTTTCGGAAAAAGAAGAAAATTTTTTAATTGAAGAGTTTCGAACCTGAGACCAAGTAAAACGCATACTAATGTTTTGACCATTGAGCTAACAATGTCTTTATAGCCTTAATCACTCCATACATTTAAAAATTAAATGAACTGTAATATAGTTGGAATTCTAACATTTCTAGTCAATTATTTCACTTTAATATCACTTTATTAGTCCTTTTTATAGGAAAATGTTAACAAAAAATTATTGTATATGTTTTTTGAAAAATTTTAATGAGAGATTTTTTTAAAAAAAATTAACAAGTTACAAATTGACAATCTGGCTCAACTCAATTTGAAATTTAACCCTCATAATCACAAATGACTCATACAATAAAATTTTCTTTTTTTTATTCGTTATTAATAACAGTGAACAAAGTCGTGGTAAAATGCTTTTTCTACTATTTAAATTCTTATTTCTAATTATACATAATAAAAAATTATAAAAATTTGATAATCTTTATATTGAGAAGAATTAAATAAAATTTTACTTGACTATATTATAACTTATGGATTAAAATTAACTAAAAATTAAAAGTAACAAATGAGTAATGAAATATTTTAATTTACATCTACTACAGAATGGAAAAAATACATAAATAAAAAAAAGTGGTCATGACTTACCAAAGGGAAAAGTGAACTAGATAAGATAAATTATTAAAAAAAAAAGCACGAAATAAGACGAAAATCAACTTATTTTTAAAAATAAGCGTGTAATTTCCAAACTTGAGGTTTGGTTCTGTTAGCAGTTAGTAACTGCGAGCAGGTGCTTAATTTTTTAAAAAGTCAAAGAAATTATTCGTAGTTAGTAATTGTGAATAGGGTTGTTGACTTTTTTGACCCTGTTCGCAGTTAATAATAGCGAGCATAATGAGTCTGTTAGTGACTGCGAATAAGGTTAAAAAAGTCAACAGTCTTGTTCGCAGTTTAACTGTGAATAGCTTCTTTACCTTTTTAAATAATTAAGCATCGAATGAAACCAAACCTCAGGTTTAGAAATTAGACGCTTATTTTTTAAAATAAGTTAATTTGTGTTTTATTTCATACTTTTTTTTATATAAATTAGCTTATCTATTTCAATAATTCTACTAAAGATGTTGCTTTTATAAGTTGGACCCGGAAATAACAAATATTGTTGTATGCAATAGAAGATTTGTGATGATTACATAGATTAAGATTTTTAAATGCACGAAATAAATTGAAAATTCTCGGCCATTTTCATATGGTGTGATCCAAATCAATATGCTTCTTCAATCGTTTTAAAGTTAATTTTGTACTTCGATTTTTTTATTTTTTTTAAAATTATGAATTTATCTCGCTCATATTTAACTGTTTTCAACTAAACCAGTTAAAATTATCTATCGAGTGAATCTAAACAAGTTTGATACCCAAAGGCCAAAGGGTTTCTGTTTACGGCTTTACGCCTTTGATTTATTTTTTAATAAATCTTGTTTTAGGGCATAAATGGGTTCCGAGTTGGATTACTTATAATTTTCCACCTTAATGAATTATTTAACTTCACTATAAATTTTTTGTTGTTAAATAACATTTGATTTATTGTTCTAAATCATTAATTTTTAGAAATTTATTCATTAATTAATAAGTACTTCCTGAAATAGCATTATTTGACTAAAAAATACTTCTTCCGCTCCATATTAGTAATAACGTTAGAAAACATGACACTATTCATTCATTACTCTTAATATGTGATTAATTTTTAATTTATAAGTTAAAACATAGTCAAGTGAAATCTTATTTGATTCTTGTTGTTGCAAAGATTATTAAAATTAAATTTTTATAATTTTTTATTGTTCCTAATTCGAAATATTAAAGATAAATTTAATATATTGAATTGTGTAAAAAAACAAATATTGTAAGCATTTTAGAACAGAGAAAATATAAGAGGTTTTTAAGTCACAAAGTACTGTTCCATAGAGACAAAGAGAATATAATAAGTACTTAAATTCAGAATTCTCCAAAGGGTACCAGTCATACTACATGAATAAGTTGAATTAACATACAATTAATTGTCCCTAAAATCTGAATTATATGGGGGTTTAGTAAATGGCCTTTGTGGTGGCTTTTGGTTTTTTAGATTGTTAATTGGTAATGGTTGGCTTGTTTCATTGGATCTTATCTTGTTAGTCTATTTTTCATTAATAAACAGCCAACAGTTAATATCTCCCCCTGGTTTAAAAGCCAAGAAAAACGTTAATACTTCCCGCTGATTAACCAAACCAAGCAAAAAAGCCAAACAACCAGCGGTCATTTTCCAAACACACCAAAAACAAATATACATTCTTATCATAAATCAAATGGAATCATAGATATGTGCATATGGAGTGTAGTTAGATCCATGGCAATGTGGCATACTTTCCAACCAAGTTATCTCATCATTGTACAGTAATTCTGAACAACAAATATAATTTTGTGAGGCTGTGACAAATGATCCTTACACCACGATATCGTTCAATACAATCAGGGAGGCACAAACCTAGGAGTAATGTCGTCCAATACATCGACTTTTGCACGACAATGTAAACGTTACTATGTTAGAGCCATGATATTTTCCTGCTTCGCAAACAAACAACCATCAACTACTCATTAACAAACATGGAGTTTTACAAATTATCGCCAAACTTAACACTCAAAAGAAAAAGAAAGAAAACGCTCAAATCAAATCTAGAGTGCATGATGCATCTTTAGTTATCTTACTTGTTTCCGCAAGATTAGGCACCTTTCGCTGGATGAACTACGTGATCACTTCGAAGCAAAGAATTAACAAGAAATGAATCCAAAATTATCTGCAAGAACGCTTGGGTGTTATTAGAGGCAAAACCAAACGTATGCTAAAGGATACGAGATTTGTTTAGCAACCTGATTTAGATGTGCTGCAATGCAAGGTAGAATTAGCAAACCCGGAGCACCAAAAGCACCACCAAGCTTGTCTACCACTGCTACCATGACGGGTAGGGTTTTCTGTCGACCAAAAACAAGCAGAATATCAAGCTTAAAAATAATACAAGGTGATTTTCCATTACCTTACCGTTTTAATGCTTAGCTTTAACTGAAATTTCTCGATACTATTTTTTCTGTTATGACAATAATCTCCAATTTTACCTGGCTTGCAACTAAAATCAGAGCAACGGCGTTTCGTTTGTTGGCAAAGACCGACTTGCCACCGGAAATCGATGAAAAGATCTTTATAGCCAGAGCATTGAAAGCTAGCAGGGTGAAGTGCAGAATACTACAACATGGCAAAAACAGTCTGTAAGTGCTAGTTTCACAACGAAACAATTGAGATAAAGCTCGGTGAATAATCTAATTCTGTAATTAGCCCTGAAACCAAATTTCATGGGGAGTAAAGAAATAATTGGTCCTCACATGAATTTTCGATTAATGTTAGCTAAGTCGTCAAAAGCCAACAAGTCATGGAAGATGAAAGAATATCGTTGATAGAAGCTAAAATTAGATTGTTTGACTTACACTCCAAGGCCTATAGCTAAAAGGAAGCTAGTAGGATTAACCATCAATAGCAGTGACCTTGATTTGCTCACTTGTATCCAAGGAACCTGAAGCCATTAAGACAGTCATGATATGAGTTTGTCTTAACTATGCGTTCAAATGATTCTACTGAAAATGTGTAAATTTACCACGGAAACTATCATTGAAAGAAAGTACTAATGTTCATATGCTATGCATGATCAGTGCATTATACATAATTCCAGTGTGAATAATCTGATTCTGAAAAGTACAATGTGGCAAAAATGGTATTAGGTATTTGTTTCAGGTTTTGCTCAAGCATCAATGAAGGCTTTGACTAGGTATTAAGAATTTTAATTGTCTAATTATACCCCATGAAGAGCTTTATATGATATGCTGCTGGCAGCCTCCTTGATATTACTTGGAATCAATGGTCAACTGGAAACGTACATGCTTTTACAAGGATAAGGGTGCATACGTTTGATTCTTCCCCTACTCCACTTAGGTGGAAGCCAACTTTATTGGCTAAAGTTGTGTGTGCTGCTGGCAGGTGGAAGCAAATGTTACTGTCATGAACTATACATTGAAAGTGTGAGGGTCCACAATCAAGAAATACCAACAAACATACCTTAAGTCAGCAGAAATGTCAAAAATATATAGTTAAATAGGGGAGAATTTCAACTCAAATAAAGCTGAAGGCGTTGACAACTTGACAATCCTTCCCTTCCCATGAAAATCATTTGTGATGAGCATCACAAACCTCATATCAGTAGAAGAGGAATTTTGATGAGATTAAGAATTAACTATGATGCCTTATCAAAGAAAAGTAGCTATGAGGGAGCACCGTGACAAAGTTAGTAGAATTAACAGATAATTAATAAAAATCCATCAAGATGGCAGCATCTTAAAAAAAATTGGCACTAAGTGGAGGAAATTTTTTCTTGCGTGTAAAGAACAAAACAACAAAAGCTCATGGCTGCAGTTGCCTAGTTGGCTAATAATTCTATATTTTAAGAGGACCATAAACTAGCAACCATTAATCACCTAATGACTATGTAAGTATGTAACACTATTTTCACAATAAACAGGGGTAAATATACTTTTGCGTGGAACCAGAAAGCTATCTCAGCCAAGAATGGAATTCATTTTTATGCTAGTTTTCCATCTAGTCTCCATGGAAATGAGAGCACATGAGAAGATAAAGTGGAGTTAAACTTACAAGACCAAGAAAAAGAGCATTCATATTCGAAAGAAGCTTGCGGTTATTGTCAGCAAAATGCGCCACACCTGATCATCATATCTCGACAGCATTAGCAGCTGAAAATTAATTTGTTTACCTTGCCAATTTGCCTCAAATTCTAACATTTAATCAATCATCTTGCCATACCAGGGAAATTATCCTATTTGAATACAAAAGTTAAGAAATGATATTAATGAGCAATATTGATGAACAGCCCACCAACATGGTAGACTACCCGATGATTAGATTAATATGCAAAATGCAACAATGAAAAACACCAAAAGAGTTCAAACGAAATTATTAGGACACTAATTCTAATTATTAAGACAAAGGGAATATGTTTTGTGCAAATTATTCGAATGAATAGCTCATATTTGTAAATCACATCTCAACAAAGAGAATAACAAAAAACTCACATCTAAAATTGGAGTTGATTATCGAACTCACCATTGAATGATTCTCGAACAATCTGCATAAAAAAAATTTAGAAGTCGCTTAAGAGAAACCAGTAATATGCACAAATTTTCAAAACCCCAAGTCTTCAACTTTGACACTTGAGTTGAACAAACTACAAAGAGTCTAAAATGTTCAAATTTTCACAACCTTAAAGAATATATACCCTGACATGATCTGATGAAATTCTTATTTAGATATATAACCAGCCTCCCCCTTTCCATAAAGACTAAAGTAGTTAAATGAGTGCTTATTTTGTTACATGAGAGGATAGAAGAAATGAACCAATTTAATAGTAGTAGCTTGAATCACTTGTTAACCTTGAATACTGCTCTTGAAGCTTGGAGAAGGATGAAGAAAGGGTGGCTTTTTAAAGAATTAAATATGGTTCTTTGGGGATTTGGAGGAGCACTTAGAAAGAAGAAAGCAGCGGGGTTTTAAGGTTACAAACTTATTGAATCCTCTGATCAAGTTAATGTTTTGTTTATTGAGAATCTTGCAAAACTACACTAAAATAATAGGTTTGCTGCGATATGTGATGTTTCGTAACTTTGTTGGTAAATTGCTTAAGGATGATTTAAAAACATGAATATATGGGCAAAACCCATTGGGAAAATTTCAAAACATTTTTTTCAGGTAAGTCCTTAGATGGATTCACAAAATCTTATTGGAAAATGGGAAAGTTTTCTATTTTTCAGGGTATGATATTTTCACTCTGGGCTTAACTTTTCGATGTCTCTAAAGTTTTTGCAAAGTATAGGAAATGAAAAAACCAACTTTCAGAACATGTCATCATCATTATCCACATAAAAAGACACACTAAGGTTCAAATACGTTCCAAATTTTGAAAAGGCTAAAACAAATCTGTTAAAAATATCCCAAAACACAAATTCAAAACAATGGATATTATGTTATAAAAACTATCTACAACTTCACATAAATAAAAAGTGCACATGATTTGATGAGTCATTTCGATATACTTATTATATTCTGAAACGAAAGAATTATAAATCTTGTAAGATTGGTTATCATCTTGACAAAAAAACTGCAACAGTGTGATGCACATCAAGAATCTAAGCAAAGTGCAAGGTATTTTTATCCTTGTTGGATTAAACCAGCTACTTTAGATTTCAACAAGAGTAGATGACAAGAAAAATACCTTTCCCAACATCAACGGAATCAACAGTGTGACAACAAGGCTCCTTAGTAATTGCTTAGTTGGAATTGATATACCAACACCAGCAGCTACCAACTTTGTTATTGTAAATGGCACCTAAAAAATTAGTAGAAAGTAAACACACTACAAAGTATAAACATTCAACTGATGGGAAATTGTGTTATAAAAAACTATTGACTTTTGATATGTGACACATTCAAACAAAAAGGAAACATATGACACTCCCCAGTTAAGACATCTTAATTGACGATCTGTAGTGAAAAATCTACAAAACACCATGCCTTTACCCCAATGCCAAGTGGATCCCTCTTAGGTGGGGTTAGGAGAGTCAGATGTATGCAACCTTAACCTTGCACTAACAAAGAGGTTATTTCCCAATTACCCTTATTGCAAACATCATCTTCAACTTCACATAAATTAGCACATAAAATCTATCTTAAAAATTAGAAACATGCGAAATCAGCATTATTAAGTAAAAAATTTCTTCTCCTTTTAAAATTCTAAGTCTACTCCTATTGTTGAGTTGACTGTCAACACATATAACGGCATAACTGTAACGCCACTAATCTTAGGTTAATAAAAAATCAACTGAAGAGTATCATTTTTTTGAATTCTTACTTTCAAGTTTACAACTATGAAAAGGTATAATAAGCCACTTCCTATACTTCAAGATGAATTAGAATTTTGATATCAAGATGGTTAGTGATAACCATATACATCGAAAAATTCAATTGAATTATATCCATAGAAAGAGCCCCAGGATACAGATCCTATTGCTGAAACTGCCAATTTTGGAAAAATATGCGGCTAAGACATGATGTATTCAAGTCTACAATCTACACACTGACATCATGATGCCAAGCAAAGAGAAATTCTATGATTATGAAATATATTTACAACTTGAAATCACTTACAACAAGAATTCCTAGTAAATTAGATATCACGGTCATTGCCAGAGCCAATGCAAAATTTCCGCCAGCTAGCTGTATTTAGCCCAAATATACATCATCAAAATGAATCATAAAAACAGGAAGTATAAATGACTACCACAGATAAAAAAAACGTTTTATTTCAGAAAAAAAGGTACCAGAGTTAGGGACACCCCACTTGACAAGGTAGTCGGCATGCAAGCAAATATTGCTAATCCTGTAAATGAAGTATAAATTATGCATTGAGATATTTGACATAACCAGAACTATAATGTCGATTAGGAGCATATGTATAGTAAATCAAGCACTTTTATACAGGCCCACAAGTTTTTCAAATAATTAGGACAATTATAAGCCAAGATCCTGGAGGCCTCTTCTGCTCAATTCAAGCCTCAGGAAGACACAAATATCTTCTTAAGTACTACTCCAACAATTGAAATTCCAGTCCAGCAACTCGTTTAAATAATGCGCCAGCACTAGATTTTAATGAGCTCATAAATTTTTAAAATTTTTATTTTCAAAGAATCTACGTGTAAGGGTCTTAATTTTTTAGACCCCAGTACCCTACGAATCTTGGTCCAGCAAAAAAGGATCTGGATCTAGATTTGGGTGGACCCGTCCAGATCCTACCCAAGTCCATCCCTACTTTCAAAGGACATCAAAGTTGTCAATCCGGATAAGAAACAAATATTATGGGCTAGACGCAGTGAAAGATGTTAGTCCTGTTAATTCACATTGTATTCTCATTTTTCTTCATAGAATAGAAAATAGGGAAAAAAAAAACACACGAGTCTCTCAAATTGCAAGTAGACAATACTCATTCAAGATTGACTTAAGTACCTGTAACAAATTCAGGAGGCTGAAGATTAAGTTGCAAGATTAATCTAGCAAATGCCGGGGTCAATAACAAAATAGAAGCCTGCAATAAACCCAAAACAAGGAAATGATAAGAATGCGGTCGTAATCTTGCATGCTGATGAAATCAACCTAAATTCTCCGTAATAAATTTCATTAATTTTATATAGACAACAATATTCGTTCTTTTTAATATTAATAAATCAAAAACAAAATCAGTGCACAGCTTTTTTCTTTTAGTTGGAGCAGTTTTGCTTTTTCCCTATCCACATGCTTAACTTTGACCTTTACGGCACATTTGCTTGTCGGTAATAAGTGGTGGGAATGGCAATGGAAAGTTAGTGTAATTTTGGTAGGAAAAGCTATTGACAAGTTTAATGATCGTGCATATTCTCCTTTAATTATCTCATTTTCTCAACAAAATTCATTTCAACACATTATTATTTAAAAAGGTGTTATTGGGTGGTAATGGAAAATTCTAAACAAAAAACATTTTTATGATCAAAGTTTCATTATCATGAAAAGACATGGTACATTTTCGAGATATTATATGTAAAGTGTTATTCAACTTATCTCTATTCACATTTTCGAGATATCATTTTTTAAAACACTTGCACATCTATTTGATGGTAAATTTGTCATAAGGTTACAACTATTTTCGGATGGAATGCGTAAACAGGAGAGTTTTTTTCCACCCCAGTCCCAGAAAACTCGAGATCTAAAAAATAAGATTCAAGAGGTTTGTCTCCACAACAAATTCAAAGTATACTTTAATTGCAGCCAAAACTTCACTTGTTATTCCTTTAGTGACAGAGAAATTCAAATTGTCAAACTCTTCAGTCAACAAGATCCACATTCCACAGATATAAGCTTATTACAACCCCTTCCATAATAAGTTGATTCCCTGTATAATGCTCTAGCTTTGACAGAGTGGTATTGGGAGCTTTGTAAAAATGCAAATTATTGTTGCAATCAAAACACTAACACAATTAAGTCAATCAAGGAACATACCAGCCCAAAAATCCCAACAGGCCATGCTTCTTTAGCTGCTCCAATTTCTTGACTACGTAATGTCAAACCTACAAAATGTGAAACATAGGTAAAATATCCTGACACTCCAGGAATAAAATGCACCAACCTTTCTTACCTGAGATTATAAATATGCAAAATGTGCTCACTTTTGACAAGTAATATCTATCAACAAAACATCCAAGGCTAGGATATGCAAGTCCAAGAAAAACACCACCAATCAAAGCTGCAGTGTATGTGAAAAATTATCAGCTCCCAGGAAACATCAAATTCATGGTGTTTCAAACAAATCACATGACCAGATTACGACTAGCTAACTAACATGAAAAATTACTAAATAGAAAAAGAGCCAAGTATAGGTATATGAAAAAAAAAAAGGATGGAACAATTTTATATTTAAGAATATTTACCAAAAGTAAACCACTAACACTCTTCTTATTCCACTATCATCAGCTATAGCCTATAGCAGAATAGTACAACTACTTTCACTTGTTCTACCCTTTAAATCTTTTCATAAACTGAGGCACCACTGGTATGATGTAGCTTATTCCTATAGAAAAACATAAAATAACAAACCAACTTTTACAGCACCTTTAAAATTATAATAAACGAGCATATTTTCTAAAATCCCTAAATGAAGCACTCCAATCCAACAGCTGTTAAAACATTCTCATAACAAATTAGAACTCTTAACCAAGCATGTATCAACTCCAAGCACTTCAAAGAAAGACTCATAAAGAAGTTGTACATGAAGCATAACGACTCAACTGACTAAGAGATGCATCTGCTGACTGACAGCCACAAAAATATGAGGTAACAGCCCAGGGCAATAGGAATTGTAACCAAAAAAGAATAGCGAGTGGGATCGCCAAACAGGACTGACACCAAGTTCAAACGGGCCATCTAAAAACAAACTCTTTTAATATTCTGAAAAGAATCTAATAACAGAAACTGGTGGAATTACAAAGAAACCCCATGTAATGTGAGAGCTGGTAGATCATGAAACTGTGATATATGGGTTATAAACTTATAATAGTATTTTAGATATTTTACTATCAGTTAGTTATAGAGCTTATTAGTATAAATAAGGTAGAGGGAAATGGAAAAGGGGGGAGGAAATTGTATTAGATTCTAAGGTGAGTCTTATACTCAGTCTTGGGAGAGTGCAAGCCTCTCGAATGCTTGTGTTACTATCTTACTATTGTAAACTTGGATTACAAAAGTATACATCCATTTTCGTTCTCTCTCAGGTTCTTTATTACTTGCTATTGTTTGTTTTAAGTAATATTTTGGAATGATGAGGCATCCAGTCTATTACTGAAACTTAAACAGCTCTGATGAGAAGCAGAATAGAGTGATGGCCACAAAACATCTTAACAAGGTTTGCAGTTGAAAAATTACCTAGGAATAATCGTTGGGTTTATTTTCAGCAATTATACCGAATAGATAAGTTTATATAGAAATAAACAATACCTGAGTTAATTTTCAGCGGATCAAGCAAAGGTTGGTTTGTTTTTTACAATTTCCCTTATTTTATAAAGATGTATCATACATCACTAATCCCATATTTGATCCTAGGATGTAGAGGTTGGAGAATTCAACTCCTCGTTGCAACTGTTTAATAGATCTCATCATACATTGATGTTTGGATAAAACGTTCTATAACTATACATTTGGGGTCCTTCTAAGAAAAAGCTTAACAGAATAGAAAGGTGAGAATAAAGTTCAATCATCTTCACTAAGTAAAGGTAATCACCTTTCGAAAGTCATCAATTCAAAGACTAAATCATTAACCCACCAACAAAGAATAATTAACCCTAATTACTTAAACCACTAAAACAAGCTGAAAGCCAATGAGGATAAAAACACACATTTTCAGACAAAACCCTTTTGTATAAGAATGTTCTGCAAACAACAGTCCTTATTCCTCAGAAAAAAATGAAAAACCAGCATACCTAAACCATCAAAATGAATAATCCTCTGTCCCCTGAGTTTGCTACATCTTTCAATTTGGCTAAATTTTCAATTATCCTACCACTTTCATTGTTTCTCGTCCACACATTTTTCTCTCTTTTTAATTTTCAATAAATATATACAATTTTTTTATTCCACTAACAATCAAACGATAAATTAAATTTATGAGCAAACTAATTTGTAGAAATTGAGGATGATGGAGGTCGGAGTACAGATTAAACATTATAGAGTACATTGTTAGGAAACAAAAAGCTTGAAGAAAAATAGAAATTTTGAAAATACCTAATGGCAGAAAGTTGTTGGAAGCAATCTCAAGACACGGCCGGACCCATTTCAACAAATCCCCAGATTGTTTATTTCCACCATCATTTGCCTTAACAAAAGAATGAACCAATTATATATACAAATTGATCAAACAATTGAGATAACTTCAAGAAAATACAGAATTTGGAAGGCACATACAGGCTGAGGTTGAGATGATGATGCAGCAGCTTTAATTCGCGATGAATTCAATTTAGGTTTCCATTGAAAAAAAGATGGATTTTGAATAGAATGTAATGAATTGGAACATGATCTGAAATTAATATCGTTGGGAAACTTAGAATTGCAGCTGATTTTAGGAGGAGGAAAAGAGCAAGGTGAGAGTGAGGGTTTGAAATATAGAGCTACAAGGGATGTTCCCGCCATTGCCAAATTCCAAGGTTGAAGAGTCAGGTATGAGGTGTCTGAGTGTTCCAGGCTCAATCAAACTTGGATGGGAGAAAGAATGGGGCAATTCATAAATTTAACTTCCGAACATTTCCGACTCATTTTGCATCATTTTTAACAGAGAAAATTACAAAAAAAACTATCAATTTATAGCACCTTTTGTAAAAACTTATCTAGTCTATTTTTTTTGCAAAAATGATATAAACGTTTGCAAAAGACTACCAGATGATGGAATCAGTTAGTTGACCGTTAGTTGTATATTTGACTTTACACGTGAATTGCACGTGACTTCATTTTCCTATCCCTCCACGCTCAGTTGATGATTTCTCTCACAGATCATAAAAGACATCCATCAACACTCAATCAAAACTTGAATGCAGCATTAATCATCCAATCCAATTAACTGGTAAGTGCTTTAATTGCTATTTATTTCATTAATCTACCCTCGAATTCGAATTTCTCTCATATATGCTCTGAATCAGTACTTGAATGCGTGGGTTTATTTCATTAATATACTCCTCAATCTCGATCCTCTGTTCTCTTCTCTTAATCTTTCTTTTTTTCGTTTGAGATTTCAAAGCGTTCCTTTATGTATAGTTGAATCAATTTGTTGTTTATGGAAAAAAAAAAAAAAAAAAAAAAAAGGAGATTGTCAAAGGAAAAAAGGGTTGATTTCAAGTGAGTAACTAAGCAAAGGTAAATTCCTCTTTCAAAAACCTTTTAAAATTGAATTTATTTTCTACGGTTTCTAATTGTATTTTATTTGCTTGAATTTAATGATGCTTGTTGATTGTTGTATATGTGTTGTGATCTAATATCTTTATGTGTTATGCTGCAATTTCATAACTGCAGAAATTTTCCACATTATTATTCTACATACGAGATGATGAAGCCAGTGAACATTCGTTTATATTTTGGTGGGTTTTTTGTTACCAAAAACTGCAAAACTGAATATATATAGAAATTTAGAATTTAGCTTGCACTCAAATGTAGAAGAGGTTTGTTATTTTGAAATGGCTTATTGGATTAGAAATGAGCTAGGCTATGCTGATGTTGGTAGACTTTGATACAAGAAGTATAGCTACACTATGTTTGCAGGTAGGGCAGAAATCAAGGATGACAAGAGCATTCCAGATTTTCTTCAAAGCCCTAAACCTAATGGTTGGTACCATCTTTATGTTGTTCATGGGGGTGATGATAGAGGTGAAGAAATCAATAAGAAAAAATCAAAAAAGAAAATGCCTAAAGATGATGTGGCAGATGACATGGACATTGATGATGATGTGTGCATTTTGGGTGATGACTTGGACATAGATAAGGGTGATGTGGGAGATAAGGTTGGTGGTGATGTGAAGAGTCCAAGTGGTCATTTGAAAAGGGGACCACCACTAAAGGGCAAGGTTGTAAATGTATCATTACACTCAAACCCTAGATCTAAAACGCAAACAACTACCCAAACCCTACTTCAATGCTCTGAACACCCTCCACAAACAACAAGTACTCAAACACCAAATACCCAAACAACAAGTGCACAGACGTCACAAAACAGTGACTACAGGGTTGGTTATGGGAGTGAGTCAGAGGATGATGATGATGCTGATTTGTTTACAGAGAATGTAGATTTTGGTTTGGATGAAGTAGGGTTAGGTGATGAAGAAGTTAGGCAGACAGTGGATAAGGAGGTGAATGAGGAAAGCGATAGGGATATCTACTACAATGAAGGTGACAGTCATCTTTTGATTAAGAAATGAATGCAATAAAAAAAGAATTCTGCAGATGCATTTGAATACCTAAATGCAATTCCCCCAAAGCATTGGTCTAGACATGCCTTCCCAAATAGGAGCAAATCTAGTATGCTATTGAGTAATTGTTGTGAATCATTCAACAATGTGCTTAGGGAGGCAAGGGGAAAACCAATAATTTCAATGATGGAATGAATTAGGAGGTATGTAATGTAGAGGAGTGCAGTTAAGAGGGAGGGGCTGAGTAAGTTTCAGGGAGTTATTATACCATTGTGGTGAAAGTAATAGAAAACAATGAGAAGTCATGTCATGGTGTTAGGGTTATCCCTGTTGATGTTTTTGAGTTTGAGGTTGATGATGGAGAGGAGTCTTATGTTGTGAACTTGACAAATAAGACTTGTCATTGTGGTAGGTGGACTTTAATTGGAATCTCTTGCAAGCATGCATTGTGCATAGAAAATTCGACTATACATAGTTTGCCATGAGGCTTACCATGTCAAGACATATGCCAAAGACATACAGACCTAGGTTCCAGGGAATGCCAGGGCATAAAATGTGGCCTACCTCCACAAACCCTAAGCCATTACCACCTCCCTTTAGAAAAATGTCTGGTAGGCCTAATAAGAGGAATAGGAGGTTAGAGGTTGATGAAGCTAAGGGTGGGAAAAAACAAGGCTCTGTGGTGAGGGAGTATAAGCAAAGAAGGTGTGGCAATTGTGGCACACTAGGACATAACAAAAAGAAGTGAAAAAACCCTCCCAAACCCCCTTCCACCATGGATAAATCAAAGGGAGGAAGGCCTAAGAACATTTCAGTGTCCTCATCATCAACCACACCAATGGTGCCAACGGCAACTGCAACAACAAGTACAAACCCTCCTGCAACTCAAAGCTCAACACCAATGGTGCCAACAGCAACTGCAAGCTCTGTTGCCCCTGCAAACAATGTTGCCACCTTATTTCAAACAATGGCTACACTAATGGTCTCACCATCAAAGGGAGGTAGAAAGAAATCTTGGGCGTATGGATGCAACAAGAAAGGAGAACAAGGTGCAGCCCCAAGGGTAATTTCAACCCAAGCATCTTCAAGTTCTCAAAATCAAAGTAGAAAAATGTAATTGCAATATATGTAATGAAGAATTTTTGTTTTATGTTGTAGACATTTTGTTGGAAGTACTATGGTTAGGTTATGGAACAGCTTTTTTTGTCTACGTTAGTTTGTTCATGTTAGGTTATGGAAGAGCTTTTTTGTGAACAATGTAATGAACAACTATTGATATTAGATAATTAGCAACAATGTAATGAACAAAATTAGCCTCTTCTTTCATCATAATCATGTTTACAAAAGCTTTCAAACATCAATTACATTCCCTGATCACTTATACATAACACTGATTCTTACAATATAGTTTGAAGGTTACATAACTTTCATTAGTACAATCAACACCAACAAAAAACCAAATAAAAACCCTAATACAAAGCTTGGTATCTTTTTTCCATGCTTTCTCTCGTTCATCAATTTCTTCTTTATCTTTTTAAGTTCTGAAATTGCTTGTTCATTCTCATGTTCCAGGCAACAATCCTTGAAGTCAATATCTTGATTTCTGTTGATAAATGTCGCTTCTCCTCAACAAGTGTGTTCGTTACTTGTCTTTGCCAATCAACCATTTCAGGTTCATCAATCCATTTGAACTTGTTGCATCCCCTCCAATTCGTTACTTGTTCCAGGCATCATTTGAACCGTCTTCCAGGATTTTCCTTAGTCCATGAAGGTCTCTGTGCAAAAGGAAATCCCCAAGCACATATGTCGACCTTCGATTTTTTGGTGTGAGGAGAAGCCATAATTTAATTGGGGATTGAAAGGGAAAGAGGAAAAATTAGGGTTCTATGATTTTAAGGAGAGAGGAGAAATAATTGGGGAAAATAGTATTTTTAAACAAAAGAAATCAATGCCTTAAGTAAATCATGTGAGACATGTGCCGATCAACTAACGGTCAACTAACTAATTCCGTCATCTGATAGTCTTTTGCAAACGTTTATGTCATTTAAGATAGTTTTTTGCAAAAAAAAATTAAATCAGGTAGTTTTTTGCAAAAGGTGTTAGAGATTAGATAGTTTTTTGTAATTTTCTCTTTTTAACTGTTGTACAACTATTAAAAATTTGGTACTCTCATAAGATCGGCCCAACCCATTCTCATTTGAGCTAGGTCCGGCATGTCTCTAGCCCGTTATACAGGTCTATTTGTGAGTTACTTAAGATGTACAATTGTTGTTGTTAGATATTTAGTGTTACAATTGTAGTTATTTAGTTGTCAGTAAAGTAATATTGTTTTGTAAAGTAGCAATTATAATAATCGTTAGAATATAATTTTCTAAGAAAAAATATAGAGAAAATCTTAAACCGTTACTTTTTATTTTAGAATACTACAAGCAGTAATGTTCTGAAAACGATTCCGTATACCACTAAACGCAACTACTAACATTGACATTTTTTGCAAAATAGAATTATGATTAAAGAAAGCTTGTGTATGTCTACAATATTTGAAAATAACCCATATGTAATCCCACATAAAAAATCAGAGAGATGTTGACTAAAATATATATTTAATAGGCTACTCCTCTTGAGGATGTATTTTATCGGGTTTATATATAGTCAACTCTCATCTTGTGTGGGTCTGTGTACACATCCAAATTTATCATACTTGTCAAACTTCACAATTCTACTGCAGGGTTAGCTTCCTGAGAGAGCTTAGTAGATGCTGTATATCAGGCCGTTGTTGTGGACTTGACGAGGCGCATACCAAGGCCAGCTTTAGAAGCCCTTCTGCTACCTTCTCTTGATCTTCTGTAATGCTTGAAAGTAGAGATGGGTCTAATACTTGATGTACTTTGTGTTCTGAAATGCCCCTTTCTACAACATGGTTCAAGGTGACTGGTACTCCATCCTCTTCTGCAATACTTGTTGGCCTTTGTCTTGTGAGGAGCTCCATTATTATTATACCAAAGCTGAATATATCAACTTTCGTCGTAACAGTCCTCGTGTATGCAAATTCTGCAGGAAAATAATATGAATTCTACATGAAGGAGACTGATTACACAATTTTAAACATACGTTTCACGCTCTGATGAAATTGTTAGAGAGTATAATATATCTTGGAGTTTAATCATCAACTTAAATTTTTGGTTAAGTTGGTTCGTTGACACGGTATCAGACATCAGCGTGATAGGAGGTTATGGGTTGCAATCATATCAACCCCTCATTTAAGGTGGAAAATTTAGCATAGGAGGACCTCTGCTGCACGCACACTTCTAGGCAGAAAGGCTCTTATTTGAGGGGGCGTGTTAGAGATATATAACATATGTGGCCTCAACCATTTGCTTAAGTTTTTGGTTGAGTTGGTTCGTTGATATGGTATCCGAAACTTGTGTGACAAGAGGTCATGGGTTTGAATCTCCTCCATTCCTCATTTAAGGTGAAATATACAATATAGAAGGACATCTGCTGCACCACACAGTGTAAGAGTATATAACATATCGTGAGGCTTCAACCATCAGCTTAAGTTTTTGGTTGAGTTAGTTCCTCGACAAATTTACCTGGTGCCATGTAGCCAATTGTGCCTTCAAATGCTGATGCAGAACCAATGCTATCACCATTGTTCGGTTGGACACCTAACATCCTTGCCGTTCCAAAATCCGCAACATGAGCTTGCCCGTCTTCATCCAAGAGAATATTTGAAGGCTTCAAGTCGCAATGAATTATCGGAAAATCATAATCCGAATGCAAGTAACACATCGCTTCAGCAATCGAGATACAAACATCAATTCTCTTTCGTAGTGTCCATATTGATCGATCAACTGACGGTTCATGAATGATCCGCTCTAAGCTTCCATGCTCCATGTATTCAAGAACTAAAGCCTTTAATTTCCGACTCTCCCATGCATAACCAATCACTTTCACCAAGTTTCTGTGCCTCAACTGGCTCAATATCTTAGCTTCTCTGTAGAAATACTTGTCAGATTCTGCTGCAAATTGTTGCATATTCAACTTTTTTATTGCTACAATCTGCCCATCTTCCAATCTGCCCTTGTACACAGTGCTTAAATTGCTCGAGCCAATGATGTTCTCCGGACTAAACAAATCTGTCGCTTTTTCCATCTCTTTCGGATCAAATCTCTTAAGAAATAAACCCGGTGTGTACTCCCCCTTTCCCATCTCACAATCTCTCGATTTCTTTTTTTCGACTAATTTTTTGTAATACATGATTCCAAGCCCGAAAACCAGCAATGCCGAAACACAAACTAAAGGGATCACAATCCTCCATACTTTCCTAGCCAAATTGTGCCTTCTTTGGGTGCATAAACCCAGAAATTTGGTTCCACATAGACCCTTGTTTCCTGCTAAGCTAGATTCTGGCAAGTTCTTAAACACACCAGATTTTGGAACAGGGCCCACAAGTTGATTGTAAGATAAGTTCAGATGTTTCAGATTTTTCACATTCCCCAAACTATTTGGAATCTTGCCAGTGAATCGGTTGTTCGACAAGTTCAAGTTTGCGAGGAACTCCATGTTCGCGAATACTTCTGGAATCGGGCCAAAAAGCTTGTTCTTCGACATGTCGAGGACAAGCAAGTTCCTGCATTTTTCGAGTGTGGCAGGTATTGTTCCTGATAAATCATTATCGGAGATGTCGATGACTTCACCCATCTCTAGTGTGCCAATATCTTCAGGAATTGTTCCTGACAGGAAGTTATGTGACAGATTTAAGTACATTAGTGAGGTTTTTATGCTGGTTGGAATTTCCCCTGTGAAATTATTGTGAGAAAGATCAAGATATGTAAGTTGGTTCTGTTCAAACATTCCCTTTGGAATAGACCCATTAAGACTATTCCCTCTTACATCCAATTTGGATACAAACTTCAGTTCAAAGTAAGAGTCTTTTATCGAACCTTTAAATCGATTATTTTGCAGCTTTAAAATGTCGAGCTGTTTCAATCGAAAAACTCCATGTGGAATTTCACCCTCTAATGCATTATCATTCAGTGAAAGGGCTTGAAGACGAGAGAGTTTCGTGAGCTCGACAGGAACTCGTCCTGTGAACTTATTCGTGTCGAGCCTTAAGCTGATCAACATCCTTAACCCACCAATTTCCGGAGGGATTTTCCCGGAAAACGAATTCTGAGACAACTGCAACTTCCTTAACTTGTTCAGTTTCCCTACTGTTGGTTTCAAATGCCCACTAAACTTATTGATAGCCAAATCTAGTGTTTCAAGATTAAAACAATCAAAAAGCTCATCTGGGATATCCCCAGACAATATATTATTTCCAACTGACAAAAATGTAATTTTCGACAACCGCTTTAACCCTTTCGGTATCATCCCAGAAAGCGAATTATACGACAAACTAACAGACTCGAGATTTGTGCAATTTGTAATGCTACTCGGAACAGTGCCCGTCAACAGATTGTTACTCAAACTAACATTAGTCAAACTAGAAAGCTTCCCAATTTCATCTGGTATTTTCCCGGTAAGGAAATTCATACTAGCTGAAAATAGCCTTAAGTTTGTCAGATTAGTCAAAGAGGAAGGAATATGGGCAGTTAAATTGTTCACTTGCAAAAACAACACTTCTAAGAATGCTAAAGATCCGATCTCATAAGGTATGGTCCCACTTAGCTGATTTGATGAAATGTCTAGAACAGTCAAAAATTTACAATTAGCTAATGTTTTTGGGATTTTTGAAGTTAGCTTATTTCTGTATAATAACAGTTCCTTTAGATTTAGTAAACTACCCAATTCAGCTGGGATACTACCCTCTAAGTTGTTCTTGAACAAACTAAGACTAGTAAGGTTGAGGCATTTCCCAATTTCGGGTGGGATTTTACCGGTAAGTTCGTTATCTGCTATATGAAATGTTTGGATGGCCATCAAGTTCCCTATGTTAGAAGGGATTGAACCCGATAAACGATTTTCGTTAAGGTCTAAAAGGGTCAATTGTGTCAACAACCCTATGGATTTAGGGATTGTACCTTGTAGATTATTATGATAAGCAATGAAAATTTGGAGAAAGGGTAAGTTCCCAATATTTGATGGGATTTTCCCTGTTAGATTATTGTACACAAATGAAAGTTGTTCTAAGGATGTGCAGTTAGTGATACTGTCAGGAATACTACCTGTTAAGAAGTTATTTCCTAAGTTAAGGTATGCCAAATTGTGTAGGGTACCCAATTCTTTTGGGATAGTGCTAGATAGCTTGTTGTTATAAAGATCTAAGGCTACTAATCCTGTCAAGTTCCCAAAAGATTCGGGTATCAATCCATTTAAATCGTTACTAGCAGCAAGAAAGATTTGGAGGGATGTTAAATTTCCAATGTAGGATGGGATTTTACCTGTTAGAATGTTAGAACTTAGACCTATTTGTTGTAAGAACATACAGTTTGTGATAGTGTTTGGGATATTTCCAGTAAAATAGTTGTTTCTTAGGTCTAGGTATGTTAGGTTTTGGAGGTATCCCAATTGGGGTGGGATTGAACCATGGAAAGAATTGGAAGACAAATCAAGTATTTGGAGGTGGGAAAGATTTGAAACGAAACCCGATAATCTTCCTTCGAGTTGCATCCCTGAAAGAGAGATGTTAACGACATTGATCATCGAGAAGTCGCAGGAAATGCCGGTCCAATTGCAATGGTGTAGTGTTGTAGTCCAGTTTGAAAGGGCTGCAAAAGGGTCTTTGGTGATGGAGTTTTTGAAGGCTTCCAAGGCATCTATTTGAACTTGTATTGTGCTAGTCTTTAGTGAGAAAATTGTTGGAACGACACAAACTAGTATAAGAATAGTATGTAAGGAAACTAAATTCTTGGGTGACATTTTTTTAGCTGTTTAGAGACTATGGAGTAACAAATTATGGTTCAGTAAGCGGAATATATTGAGTATGTTGATATGATGAGATGAGGGTGTAATTGACTATGATTATAGTTTTTATGAGCGGGATATACTGAGTATAATGATATGATGAAATGAGAGTGTGATTGACTCTGATTATAGCTTTTATGAGCGACATATATCGAATACGATGATATGATGAAATGAGGGTGTGAATGTGATTGACTCTAGTTATAGTTTTTATAAGCGGGATATATCGAGTATAATGATATAATGAAATAAGAGTATGATCGACTCTGATTATAGCTTTTATGAGCGGGATATACTAAGTATGATGATATGATGAAATGAGGGTGTGATTGACTCTATTTACTGCTTTTATGAGTGGGATATACAGAGTATAATAATACGATGAAATTTGGATGTGATTTGAGTATAAATATAACTTTGAATATACAGAATATGATAATGCGATCATAATGGTTCATGTCACTGAATTATATAGTGCTGAGATCTAAAGCAGAGTGTGAGGGAATTGGCGGAAGTATTTGACTTATGGGGTGCAGAAAGTGGACTAATAGTGCTTAAGTCAGAAGTAAACAGTTAGTCAACGATCAGTTTCTGACATTTTGTACTGTTTTACATAGTATTCTAGAAGAACAATGTGAAAAGAGAATCAGATAAGGTGGATTCATGTGTTTATCTGACTTAGTATATGACTATGAATTTAATATTATGAATGGTCCGATTAGTTTTAGGCTTTAGCAACTTGACATGTGATGTCCATAAGGCCATAAGAGTATTTTATTATTTTAATTTAATAATTTTTAATTTGCATCTGATTACTAGCCATAATAATACTTTCTTTGTTTCATTTTACTTGCTATATTGATTTTTTATGCAAATTTAATGTGTGATTTTGATTGAACTTTACACGTCTGAAAATTATAAAAAGTTTATAATATGAAAGTATGTGATTAGACGAGTCAAACAAGATTTCACTTGATTATATTTTTTCTTATACATTAGCCGCAATTTAATAAAATAAGCATGAACAATGAATAATGCCCATATCCGTAATGTAACAGCACGGAGAAAATAGTAATTACTTATTTTAATTAATCCCATTTCAATACCAACATTTACATTTGATATTTTATAACTTTAACATAATTTATACTTTATAAGAGCAATTACACTTAATCTATGACTTTTAAGGGAAGAAAATTATTTTCTACTCATTTTCCTAAATCTCAGTTTCCTTAATTAAGTTTCGTATTGTAAATTTGAGTATGATTAATTTGGGTATAATTTTAATTTTATATAAATTATGATAACTTTAATTTTATTTGTGTATGATTTGGGTATTATTTATTCATGAACTAGAATTTTAATTTGCTTTAAATTATGAAAATTTTTTAATTTTATTTGTTTTAAATTATGATGATTTTAATTTTAGTTGCTTTAAATTATGATAATTGACAGTTTAGAATTAAAATTTGTATTTGTATTTGTGTATGATTTTATTGATTGTTGTTTATGAATAAAATTAAAAATCAACAAGAAATGCTCTATTGCTAATTCTTGTAATGAGAATCAAAACGCTTTCATTAAGAACGCAACCCCATGTTTTAAATCATCGGTTCGCCACGCATGTAGGGGCATTGTGGTAAGCACAAAGCTGATTACTTACTATTTCAATCCGTTGGTATCTAAGAAATTGTTATAATTATATATTTTATAGACAACAATTTTCCAAAATCTAATGGGTCCAAACTCCTTTAGATGAAATAATTTGGTGTAAAACACAATAGTTTTACTTAAATGCAAAATCGATGTTTGAACGATTTTTTTTGAAGTCGAAAAAAATTATTTCAAAATTAAATTGTTCGAAACTTATTTGCAAAGATAAAAATTAAGCTATATTTAAAAAATTATCCCTTCTAAATATTCTCAAATGGATCAATGTATCCACAAAATCTGGTAGATATGCGAAAATTTGAAAAAAATAAGATGTTTTAACAATTTAATTCCAAAAGTAAGTTTCGTGAAAACTTAATTCCCAAAATAAGCGTCCGTACATCCAAACCTAGCCTTGGAGTAAGTCGCTGTTACTAACAGCGAAAGACAAAAAAAAAAAAAAAATTAAAGCCATAAGTCTCTGTTACTAACAGCAGTCAACTCCTTAAGTCGCTGTTAGTAACAGCGACTTAAGGTTAACTGGTCAATTCCTTAATCTCGTAGGCTGGAATGAGGAAGTAACTGACAACTGAAAACTTAAAACGCATTAAATCGTTGTTACTAACAGCGACTTAAAATAAATTTTTTTTTTTAAGTCGCTGTTAGTAACAGCATACTCCGAGGCTATGCTTGGATGTACGGACGCTTATTTTGGAAATTAAGTTTTTACAGAGCTTATTTTTGAAATTAAGTTGTTAAAACATCTTATTTTTTTTAAATTTTCTAGATATGCCACTGTCAAATGAGTTATAATCAAACCTTAATATTGAAATCTTTTAAAAATCCTGCAATTAATTATTTAATGTTTAAAAGTCATTTTGCATGTTAATATCAATATGTTGAACATTAAAATACTCTTTTTCAAATTTACATATGAGATAATTTCATACAAGACCTTCTATTAAATTAAAGGACCTTTGATATTATTAATTTATACTCCCTCTGTTCTTTTAAGTTCTTCCATCTTATTATAACGGGTAGTTTCATAAGTTCTTCCACTTTATAATACTTTTTATTTTTGAAAAGTTTTTATCTCACTTTTACCCCTTAAAACCCCCATTTTTCTTTTAATTCACCCCTTTTCTTTTATTTATAATTATTTTCTCTCTCATACTTTCAATACAATCATTACTTCACACTATTATTTAATTAAAATAATACCCACTACAATCTAAAGATTCTATCTACCTTAATATGTGTGAAAAACCCAAAGTGAAAGATTAAAAAAGACTTAAAAAATTATTATGTATTAATTTTCGCATCTGATATATATGATATCATTAATTCATTACAACATAAAAAATAAAATGGCAATACAAAGCTTGATATTGAGAAAGAAAGCTTGGATATTTTGAAAAAAACACTAATGATTTTTGCATTAATTCATTATTCATCCAAAATTAAAACCTTTTATAATATACGTACATGAAGAGCAATAGATGTCATAATTTCATGCAGGTAATTAAACACAATACTAAAATCCCAAAAATAATAACTTTGAGAATGATTCATTAAATGATCGAAATTGCTCTTCTAAAACATTATTATTCAAGAAATAATCATCTTGATCTATTGTTGTTGCATTAAACCCAGAATTTGTCGAAATATCTGTATTTTCATCCGATCCTTAAACCCAAAACTTTCTGAAATAAATGTACTTTCATCCTTAAATTCACTTCTATCCTTAATTATGTCATGATCGTCGATTATTAGATCACCAAGGTTTTGATTATCAATATCAATTACATCCTTAATCATGTTATGATCATCAATTACTTGATCACCAAGTTTCTGATTATCAATATTGATGGAAGAATGATTAAATTTTGAAATTACTTCATTTCTTAATCCTTCCAATTTAACCTTAAACACTCATTTATACCCATATCATCAATTGATTTTTCCCACCAAACCTCAAAATTTTGATTTGTTTCTGTTCTAATATCTGGTTTAATTTGTTCTATAATATCATCACAACGATTAGAATAAAAACCCAAATTAATCTGATCATGATTATCGTTGATATAACGATGAACAATGTTATCAGTATTCGGATTACCAAATGAAAACATTTTTCCACCATTAGAGAATGTAATAACAGCAATTTTAGCATCACATACCGAACTTAATTCATTGGCTTTTTTAAATAAGCCTATTCGTCGTTTTGAGGAAGTTTCTTGTCTTTTTCTTTTGTTGATTATGGGTTCAATCATGATTTTTCGTTTCCCTCTCTGGGTGTTTGTTGTTTTTATTGAAGCAATTGACGATGAAGATTTGTTAGTTGAATTATCCGCCGTTGTTAACGCCATGAATGAATGAGGAGGAGGCTTAATTAAATTTAAAACTATATATAATAGATGTGTGATTGTAGAGTAGTAACGTTATATTAGAATGAAAAAATTGAAATTAATAATCCAATCTTTCACTCATATATTAGTCAATAATTTTAACTTTAGATTATTTTTTAATAATTTAACCTTTGTTTTTATTTTGCTGTTAGCATACTAATAAAGTATGCTGATAGCAAACTAAGGGTAAAAGTTAGATTATTATAAAATAATTTAAAGATGAAATTATTCACAGCGGATGGATAAAAGGTTGGATTATTAATATCAATTTTTTCTATTATAAATCAATAAAATCAAATATAATTAACAAAAGATTGAAAATTTTCATATAGCATACTTATAAAGATTTGTCACATGAAATGATCAAATTGTTTAATTGCTATATTTATTGAGCTAAATATTATACAATCAACTAAAAGAATATCTTTACAAAGATTTGTCACATAAAATAATTAAAATGGTTAATTGCTATATTTATTAAACTTATATACATAAATTATTATATTTCTGGAAAAATCAAAACACTCAAAAACACTTAATTTTTTTTGCGAATAATTCAAAAAAGAAAGATAGTATACTTTAAACTTTAAAGGTAAAAAAAAAAATACTATTTCTATCATCAAATTAGTTTAATATAATAATATTTTAAATAATAATTATACTATTTAAGTATTTATAACTCCGTGCATTGACGAGTGACTATACTAGTGTCTCATATTACCGTTAAAATATTCTTAATCTATAATTTGGATTTTTCCAATTTTGAACCATCTAAATATCTTATCTTAAATTGTCTTTTATTAACTATTAAAATATCTCATTCTTAAACTCAAAACTTTCTGGAATAACCCTACTTTTATCTTAATTATGTCATGATTATCAGTTATTATATCATCAAGTTTCTGATTTCAAAATCAATTATATCTTTAATTATGTCATCATTAATTACTTGATCACCAAGTTTCTGATTATCAATATTAATTAAAGAAGAATTAGAAGAATTACTAGTATAATACCTATGCTATGCACGGATTCTATATACTTGATCTTTAAAAATAATTTTTATAAATCATAGTTAGATGTATATCACACACAGTTTAAATATTTTTAAGACTATAATATATTTAATATTAATTATCTTCATTTTCCATACTTTACAGGGGTTTATATTCTAATAGTCTTATACAAATGAAGAAACTATCAAAAATTATCCAATATTTTTATTATTAGTTTTCAACAATAATATCATTTATTGATTAACCGTGAATAATTTAAACATTGAATGATATATTCTCACATTAAGCTTCGGTACCAAATGACCTACTATTACAGGTTATTTACCAAATTATGAAACGTAAGTAAAAATATTTTTTTAAATGTAAACTTATACGACTTTATCAATTTATATTACCATAATATAATCCAAGAAAAAAATGTTAGATACATTGATGGGTAGCCCAGTAAAGCGAAACATATATTGATAGTACAACTTTATACCAATATATTGATAGTACAACTGTCACTATGCTGAAAGTGTTTATGATCCTTCCGTTGATGAGACCTTAATCCTGCAATACAACGTTAGCCTTGCCCGAGAGTGGTGTCTCGGAAAACCCCTCTGATGCTCAAGTCAGATTGGGGAACAGAAAGTAATGAATATATGATAATTAATGAATTCAAGATTAACGGATTATAGAATGAGTTCAGATCAATTGAAGGATATTTGGTTAAGTATAGATTGTAAATAAGAAGGCGATGTATTTTTATAGAGCAACGGTAGGAAAATAAAAGCTTAGTCGGGTGCAAATGATGTATGGCAACATGTATTTATAATGGTACAATGGAGAATAGATAGTGATTTAATGTGGGAATCACGGGTATGATGGGTGAGTGGTAAGTTATGGTGAGTAGTGGGGTTGTTATTGGACCGAGGTGGAGGATTTAAGGTTTAACTAAATAAATTACGGGTTTATTTATTTGACCCTATAACAATCTTAATACTTATCATAATTCTAGTGATATGTTATTAAGTTTTGAATGGGGATTAAGAGTGAAAAAGTTAGATATTTTTCTATATTGTTTTAATGCAAATTAAACATTTTTTAAATTCTGAAAAAATCAATGAGGAATGACATGTGACTAATTTACTGTATTTATATTGCAATTGTGAGAGTTATAATTTAAATGTAAATTTATGAAAAAAAAAATTTTCAACATAGGTAATCATAATTATTATTTGAATACGAATTTTTTTGATTTTAAAACGCAAACGTACTTTAACTTGTAAGAGAAGTTTTATTTTCAAATCCCCAAATCTGTCATTAATTAATTAATTAATATAAAGACTCTGATTAATATTTTTTTTTGAAATAAATTCTAAGCAAGTCACATGTCAACATTTAAAAGCTTTTCAACTCTAATTCTCCAATTTAAATTTTTGAACATGATATAATAATATTTATAATGATTAATTTTAAGTAAAGTATTAAATGATATGACATAATGATATGACTAATGATTAATTTTTGACATTACTTTATTTCTCAATTCTTCCAATTTAACTTTAAACTCTTCTAAATCATTCAAACCCATATCATCAATTGATTTTTCCCACCAAATCTCAGATTTCTGATCAGTTTCTGTCCTAATTTCTAGGTTACATTGTTTCACAATATCATCACGACGATTAGAACAAGAACCCAAATTAATCTGATTATAATTATCGTTGATGTAACGTTGAACAATGTTATAGTATTAGGATTACCAAATGAAAACATTTTTCCGCCATTAGAGAATGTAATTACAACAATTTTAGCATCACATATCGAACTTAATTCATTGGCTTATTAAAATAACCCTGTTCTTCGTTTTGAGAAGGTTACTTGTCTTATTCTTTTGTTGATTATGGGTTCAATCATAATTTTTCGTTTCCCTTTCTGGGTGTTT
Source organism: Amaranthus tricolor (assembly GCF_026212465.1). Lineage (NCBI taxonomy): Eukaryota > Viridiplantae > Streptophyta > Magnoliopsida > Caryophyllales > Amaranthaceae > Amaranthus > Amaranthus tricolor. Next base: position 25,842,607 of record NC_080052.1, on the reverse strand, counting down.
CTTGTCTTTATTGAAGCAATTGACGGTGAATATTTGTTGGTTGAATTATCCGCCATTGTTGAAGCTATAGATGAATGAAAACGAGGCTTAATTAGATTTGAAACTATAGATAATAGACATGTACGTGTAGAGTTGTAATGTGGAAGCCAGTTAGGATTATTATATAACCAATAAAATTTCTCATATTACGTAAAATAATCTTAATTAATAATTTGATTTTTGAACAGAATATAAAGGTAAATAATTATTATTGTTTTTAAATTTTAAACCATTCAAATATCTCATTTTAAACTATCTTTTGAACTATCAAAGTCGCTCATCTTAAGTCTAACTTATTATTTGAATTTAGAACTAACAAATATAACGCCTCTCCGTTTCTTAAAGTTATTTCCTTTTGCTATTTTAGGTTATTTGATTTGTTATTCTCATAAATAATAATTCTATTTATATCATGAATATAAACAAAAATAACATTATCCATTATCATTTAAATATTTTAAACTAGGTCCAGGCAGCGGCAAGACGTAGAGGCAGTGAAATACATTAAGGATGAGGGAGGACGAGTTCTCCTGAGACAAGAGAACATCAAAACCAGATGGCTCCAACATTTCTCTCAGCTACTTAATGAGTCTAGAGGGCCAAAGGAGGCGGACAATCAAATTTCCAACGTCTAAAGGCCACTGGAATATGAGTCAACGAGTGATATTACCACAGAAGAAGTAGGAGAAGCTCTCAAAAAGATGTGAAGAACAAAGGCAGTTGGGTCAGATAACATCCCGATTGAGGTGTGGAGAGGTTTAGGAGAAGAGGGCATTCGTTGGTTGACTAGACTCTTTAATATTATTTTGAGGGCACATAAGATGTCAGAAGAATGGAGGAATAGCACACTAATACCTCTGTTTAAAAACAAAAGTGATGCGCAAGTATGCGGGAACTATAGAGGTATCAAACTTCTAAGCCATACAATGAAATTGTAGGAAAAAGTGATAGAGAGGAGAATTAGACAGGAAACGGTGATTAGAGAGAACCAATTCAGTTTTATGCCAGGAAGGTCAACCATTGAGGCAATTCATGTTTTGAGGAGACCGATGGAGAAATATTGAGAGCGAAAGAAAGATCTGCATATGGTGTTCATTGACTTGGAGAAAGCGCATGATAGCATACCACGACGTGTCCTTTGGGATAGCCTCAAGGCTAGAGGTATTTCTTCAGTGTACATTGAGGCAATACAGGATATGTATGACAGAGTTTCGACTAACATTCAAACACCGGTGGGGATAACAAAGCGTTTTCCGGTTAAAGTTGGACTACATCAGGGATCGACTCTAAGTCCTTTCATTTTTACTGTCATTATGGAAGTGATTTCTAAATCTATTTGGGAGACGGTACCGTGGTGCATGCAGACGACATAGTGCTGGTAGCAGAAACTAGAGAGGAGGTTAGTAATAAATTGGATGAGTGGAGGGAAGCTTTAGAAGGTAAAGAGTTGCGCATTAGTCGTACGAAGACCGAGTATTTGCGCTGTGACTTTAGTGGGACAACACCGGTAGGTGAACCAGAGGTGTCCATTGATGAAGCAGTTGCTAAAAGTACGACCAAGTACAAATATTTGGGATCGATCATTCAAAGGGATGGGGAGATTGACGGAGATGTAAATCATTGTATACAAGCGGGTTGGCTCAAGTGGCGAGCAACCACCGAGGTGCTATGTGATAGGAAATTCCCAAGCAAGTTAAAAAGAAAATTCTACCGAGCAGCAATCAGACCTACTCTGCTATATGGGACCGAATGTTGGCCTGTAAAGAAGATTTTTGAACATAAGATGGAAGTAACAGAAATGCGTATGCTGAGGTGATGTGTGGGCACACATTGATGGATCGAATTAGGAACCAAGAGTTTAAGGACAAACTAGGGGTAGCCCCTATCTCTAGAAAAATGCGCGAAAATAGATTGAAGTGGTTTGGACATGTGCAGAGAAAGACTTTCGCCGCCCCCGTGAGGAGGGTAGAAAGCATTATAGTAGAGGGTAACAGGAGTCAGGAAGACGCAGGAGAACTTAGGATGAGCAAATAAAAGTTGACTTACATGAGTTAAACCTCTCTGAGGGCCTGACTAGGGATAGGGGTAGTTGGAGGCGTCATATCCATGTTTTAGACTATTGATGTTCTCTTAGATTATCTTTTGGTGTTCTTGCCATCTTGCTTCTCTCGTTTCTTTTATTATTAAGTTTTTGTTTTCTTCTATTTTGTAGTTGAGTTTTACTTATTTATTTATTTTATATGCATTTAATTTTTCTTTCCCGTGTAGCTATGTCTCCTTATCTTTCTCGAGCCGAGGGACTCTTTTGGTCGCGCTCTCCTTTATGGGTATGAATTTTTGCCGTCTTTTTCTTCCCAAACTCTATCCATAGTTTTTATATGAATGGGATACACTTGGTAAGATTATGACGATGATGATGATTATGATTCTCTTATATATCTTTCATTAACCTTATTTTAACATTTCTATAATATTTATAGTTTCCCCATATTTCCACTAACTTCATAAAAATATTTTTTAATAGTTGTGGTTTCATATTTTTTTTTATTAAATTTCTTTTGATATTTTTTAATGTTTATGATCCATATTTTTTCTCCACTATATTTATAGTCAATATACTTCTCTAAGAAACCAAAAAGTATCATTTTAACCTATTATTTTGACACACAAAAATATTTCAACTTATCCTATGAATTCCAAAATATCTCATCTTAACCTATCCTTTTAAACCATTAAAATATTTTGTTTTAACTAGAAATGTTCATCCAGGTTATCGGATTGATTTCAATTTAAATGTTTCAGATCGGTTTGAAATTGAATTTTGTGTTCATATTCTTTTTTACATAATTATGAATGATTTTTAACTCGAATTAAATCAAATTCAATTATAAGGTCAGATAAATTTCAAATCATCAAAATATATTTTAGACATCTCTGATTTTACCCCACAATTTGAATCACAAAAATATCTCATCTTATGTGAGTATTACAAAATCTATGACTTAAACAAGGGAAGAAATATAAAAAAAAAAACGCTGTAATTGAGTGACTACGATAGTATGAATATACACTTTGACTACTCCAGCTTTAGATTTACATTGATTGAAATTCATTTTAAATCCTTAAAATTTGCCTAACCAAAAAGAAACTCTTGCACATAAAATTAACCAAGGGGAAGAAAGTACTAGGCAAACAACTTATAGCTATAGTTGATTACATTGACTAATTTTACCAGCTAGTTTTAATTGATTGGTTTGAACAATAGATTTTAAATCTGCTACTATTCAACCAACTAAATTATCAAACACGAACATTAAATAATTTGACCATCAAACTCTTTATTTGTATCAAAATAAGCTAAAATTACGTAATTAGCTTTTTGCCAAATATACTATAGATCAAATTCAAAAAAAAAAACAAAAAGTATCTATTATGCTTACCATGCTTCTTTTTTTTTTTTTTTTTTTTTTTTTTTTGTTTTTTAGATATTATGGCTTAGAGCTTGGAAATAGGCAAAAGCATGGAATTGGAATAGAAAGTAGAGGCAGGAGAAGTGTATAGTCTCCCTTTATGCTCTTGATTATGTTTTTCTCCTACCATTTCATTTTTGCCCACTTCATCTCTTGTTGTCGTCCTCATTGTTTCTTTTGCTGCATCATCTACCATCTGCCAATTGACAACGACCACATTTTCATTACTAGGACATTACAACAAAAAAATCAAAAATTAATTTTATAATCAGAATTGTTACATATAATTGTGTTTTAATTATTAATTTAAATTTTTAATTGAATTAATTTTCAATTTAATATTAAAAGTTAAAATGACAGAGAATCACGTGTTAGAATGCTCGAATCTTATCCACCTATTACTTGTTCGGTCTACACTTTTAGACTCTAGGCCTCATGTAAGGCCTATGCCATGCGTCCGAGTATGAAGTATAAACGCCTCAAAATGTGAGAAAATGGGTTGGAAAATTATTATTGTAGGTAATTTTTTCTAAAATTTAATATTATTAAAATATAAAATTAGACAAATTAAATAAAATCTTACCTGATTATATTTTTTGAAGCACAATAACCGCAATATATATAATAATAAGTTTAAATGACAAACAATATTAATTAAAATACTTATATAACAAGTATTTCGATGACCTGATGTTGACCTAACCTTATAACCAAACCCAACGTAATTCGACTTTAAACTAAATCTAAAATTATGCAAAAATTAATTGGACACAAAAACCAATTTTAAACCGATCTAAACATAACTCGAAATCAACTCAACAAGCAGAATGAACACCTAGCTAGTAGGTACCTTGGAAGTGAGAGAAGGAGATAAAGAAGGCAAAATATGAGCAAGATGAAATTTAATCTTGTGAAGCGCCTCCACGGTAAGACCCTGAGCCGCAGAAGTGAAATCCTTGATGGTTGATTCAATCAAAATCTTAGCATTCTCCAAAGCATCAGACGGTACAGAAGCAGCTACTAATTTCTCCATCAACCTTTCCTTTACCAAACCCATTTTATTCTTTATATCATAAATTCCCACCATTGATGAATTATTCTGATGATGATGATCTTTTTTTTCAGAATTTTTGAGATGATCCTTTGTATTGATTTTGATTGCATAATCAGGAGAGTATAACTTGGCTTGCCCATTTTGATCATAATCTTCCATATTATCCACATTTTTTGTTGAATTGATGTTTTTTTGGTTCTTGTGAATCGGTCCACTCATAATTTTAATTATGTTTATAATAATTGTTTTAATTAGAAATTTTGATCCACTAGAATGATCGGTCGACGTGTATATAAGCGGTCATGATCGACTCTTGTGGTAATCTTTCTCGTAAAATTAAGGTTGAAGTTGGACACGTGTTGTTTGTTTACGCTTATGTGTCTGTATCTTATAACTTTTATGTGCTCAAGTCCATCCAATATATATGCAAGTCAATAACTCATTATTTTATCAATATAAAATCTTATATTACATGTAAGGTATCTCCAACAGAAACGACCTCAAACAAAAATTTTATATTTCATAATATGTATTATATATATTATTCAATCCATATTATGACATATCTTACAATGAAACTCATTCATATAATAATTTATGTACTTTCTTCGTTCCATAATACTTGCTACTAGGGATGGCAATGGGTACTGGACCCGACCCAAATCCGTGGATCTGTATCCGTTTTCACGAATTTTGGTCCTAAAAATATAGACCCGTCGGATCCGGATCCTTTTAAATTTTACGGGTCCGGATCCGGATTTGAGAAAAATACCCAGACCCGGACCCGGGGATCTGGAGGACCCGTTTTTTTTTTTTTTTTATATTTAAAATATATTAACACACATTTGACATTACCCTGCGGCTGCCAGATTGAATTTGAATCCCTAAAGGCCTAAACTGCCGTCTATCCGTCTCCCTCCCCAAGTCCCAAACTCCCAACTCCCATTCCCATCCCAACAGTCGCACTCGCACCGCACAGATCGCTCAGAAGCTCAGTCTTCCTCCCAGACTCCCTCCCTCTGCCAGCGGCCCAGCGCCATTCATCACCCTCGAGTGGCCTCGACTCCTCCAGCCTCGACAGTCGACCGGCCCAGCCTCCTCACTCCCTCCCTACTCCTCCTCAGCGCCATTGAAGGTAATGAACCCTAATTTTTTTTTCTTTTCCTACAATATTTTTGATTTATGATGAGTAGTAGATATATGTCTAATGTTGAGTTTAGGGTTGATTTATGTTGATTTTTTTGAGTTTAGTGGTTGATTTATGTTGATTTATTTGAGTTTAGTGGTTGATTTATGTTGATTTTAGTGGTAATTTTTGATTTATGTTGAGTAATTTTTTATTTATTTGAGTTTAGTGGTTGATTTATGTTGATTTATTTGAGTTTAGTGGTTGATTTATGTTGATTTATTTGAGTTTAGTGGTTGATTTATGTTGAGTTTAGTGTTAATTTTTGATTTATGTTGAGTAAATGGATAATCAAAATGATGGACTTGATGGTGCTTCCAGTCAACCTATTGAGCATCATATTCATGAATCATATGGGGAATTTGAGGGTAATGTTGATGTTGAGAATGAATCTACTAAACAAAGTAGTGCTAAAAGTAAGAAATTAACTTCAGAAGCATGAATTTATTTTGACCTTGTACATGTGAATGGTGTACAAATGGCAAAATGTAAGACTTGTGAGAAAACACTTTCCTACAAAGGGAGTAGTGGAACTTCACATCTTCTTAAACATGCTAAAAAAACATGTTCAAGTAGACATTTAAACCTTGCATCTAATCAATCACAATTAAAAGTGAAAAGAGAAATCGATGGATTTACTTACTTAGCAGTTAATGAAAAGCCAAAGAAAGTGGTTTTTGATCAAGAAGTATCAAGGAAAGAATTGATGAAAATGGTGGTAATGCATGAGTATCCTTTATTAATGGTTGACCACATTGGTTTTAGAAACTTTGTGAGGAGTTTAAATGACAACTTTAAGATGATTTCGAGAAACACATTGAAAAATGATGTGATAAAAACATACAACACCGAGAGGAGCTCTCTTAAAGTCTTGCTGGAGCGTAATGAGGGTAGAATTGCAATAACAACTGACATGTGGACCGCCTCTACTCAAAAAAAGGGTATATGGCTGTGACGTCACATTTCATTGATGAAGAATGGGTTTTACATAATAGAACTCTAAGGTAATTTATTTTCCTTTCATTTAAATTTCATTGCTATTGAATTTTAAATTAGTTATGTGAATTTTATTTAAACTTGAATCCATGTTGGTGTGTGAATTTTGTTTAGGTTTTGTTATGTTCCATACCCACATAACAAAGGGGTTCTTGCCAAGATATTATTGGATTGTTTTTCTCAATTCACCTTGGAAAATAAAATCTCTTCTATTGTTGTTGATAATGCTACCACAAATGATGCAATGATGAATGTCTTGATGGATAAATTAGAAAGTAGTTCTTTAATGTTGGGTGGAGATTTTTTGCATATGAGGTGTAGTGCTCACATTCTTAACTTGATTGTGAGAGATGGTTTAGATGTCATTGATTCTGCTATTTGCAAAGTTCGAGATTGTGTTGCATTTTGGATGTCTACTCCTAAAAGATTGAAAAGTTTGAGGAAGCTTGTCGCCTTTTGAATGTGACTAAACCTAAAAGGGTGAGTCTTGATTGTAAAACTAGGTGGAACTCCACATATGATTTTGGATGTCTACTTGTTTGCCATATTATGACCATATTTTATATGATTTCATACTTCTATTTATGTATTAAAAAGGTTAATATTCGAATATATAAAAAAAATAATCCAATAATAGAGAAGAAAAAAATTTTATGAAATAGAAGTATGAAATCATAAAAAATATGGTCGAAAACTAACCAATTGGCATGAACTTGTTTTTTTTTTTTTTTTTTAAATGTTTGAATTTGTTTGAATTTTTCCTTATTGTGAAGGAATTTTTTTTCTTTGAATGTATGAATTTATTTTCTTTGAATGTGTGTTTACTTTGATTGTTTGAATTTGGTTAAATGTCTTTTAATTTAATTGTGCTGGGTAATTGCTTTATAATAGTTTTAATTATGTATTTTCATTTTTTTGATTCGATTAAACTGTAAAATGGTTGGGTATTTGTGAAAATATAATGAAATAATAGTGAATTTTTATTAAATTTGAATGTTTGATAGTTTAATAGTGTATTAATGGTTGACAACATTTGATTATTTTCTAGATCCGCCTCTTGTAATTATCAATTTTTTGAAATATATGATATGATAATGATTTGAACCCTAATTTGCATTTGAAGTGCTAATGTACTACATGTTTTACAAGTTAGAAAAAGTTGTCACGTTTTCTGATACAGTACTGGTTTTATGATTCAATGTCTTTGCGGCACTTATTGAGTAATGGTAACTGGTAAGTATGGGAATAAGCAATTGGTGTTCATTATCTTTAAGGAAATCATATCGTATTCAATTATGATGGGTCATTGGTTAGATCAATACAACTTCCATCGAGGGAGTATTAATTATTAAGTATCAATACTAAAGGTGTTCAAAACATGCCCGATGACCGATATACACCCGATTTTGTAACCGAATCCGATTTGACCGGACTTAAAAATGGATTTACAATTACGTAAAAACCAATGTGGACGCAAAATCTAATTTTGAACCGACCTGAAAGACCTGACCCGAAATCAACCCGATAACCCGAATGAATACTTCTAATTAATACAATTGCGGCTTATATTCCTTCCCTGTCCTGTCTCTAAATAACAAATTGATGGCCCGATTCAAGTATACTGCAACTATTACTGAATTATGTATTATGTTTTTTCCCAGATCATTTGAAGGAAATCGGTGTTGAACTTGTACCTTATGACCATGAGTAATGAGGGTGATGCCTTTATCAGTGTGAAGAAGAAACATAAGAAACTGAAAAACAGTAAGATAAATAGTACAGGAGTAGAAGATGATATACAAATTGTTGATGAAGGCCACTCTAAAAAGAAGAGTAAAACCAAGGCTGTGAGTAATATTTCAAATTTAGTTTCTGATGTAGAGATTGGTGTGCATGTGGATAAAAGTTGTAAAAAAGAAAAGAAAAAGAAGGATAAAAGTAGAACAGATGTGTCTGCTCAAGGGAATGACGAAAAAATTGAGGGAAAGATCAAGAAAAGTAAAATTGGAGAAATGGGAAGGGCTTCTAATTTTTTAAAACATGCTGGTGGTAATGAGGAGTCTCTGAATTTGGGGGTTAATGACTTAGGTTCAAGTAGAAAAAAGAAAAAACATTCTTCAAAAAATGATACCGGGAACTTGGAAGATAAGGGAAAGTTTGTGACTGATGTTGATGTTGAGTTGCTGAAGGGAAATGAGCTACATGCTAGAGAAGATGAGCATCTGAAGATGAAGAAGAAGAAGAAGAAGAAGAAGAAGATAGAACACAAAGATGGAAAGAGTTCAAATGATAATGCTCGTGATTCTAGTGGTGGAGATTACAATGATACATGCATTAAGAGGAAGAAAAAATCGGTTGATTCGAGTATGAAAGGAGGGGTCAATGCCAGTGCTTTAGAAACACGAGATGCTGATTTTGTTGAACATCATATCAGTGATGAGATTATTAGAAACGCTCCAAATGTGAAGGACAAGAAGATAAAAAAGAAAAACAAGGATGATTCGTATGAGCATAACAGTGAGAAAAGCGGGGATAGGAGCAGTTCAAAGAAGAAGAAGAAGAAGAAGCACTCCATTGGGTCTAATACTGTAGAAGATTTACATGCTGCTGCATTAGAGAATAATGAGAACAGTAGAACTGTTGAGCCTTTTGAAAATTCCAATAGCAGTAAGAAATCAAGAAGAGTAAAGTTTTCTGATACTGTAGAAGTTTTCCCTCTTCCAGACAATTCTAGCAAAGGGAAGAAGAGGAAACGTGAAGATGACATTGAGGAGAAGAAAGTTGCTGATGATGGCTTGGTACGAGGCAAGCGATTCTCGAAAGAAGAAGATAAGATGGTCCAAGATGCTGTATATAAGTATATTGATGATCACAATCTGGGTGAACAAGGTTTAGAAATGGTCATGAAATGCAAGTCCTACCCAAAATTGAAAGACTGTTGGAAAGAAATTGGGCAAGCTTTGCCTCATAGACCTTATGTGTCTGTCTATTGCCGCGCTCATATATTGTTTGAACGAAGTGACACCCGCGAGTGGACCCCAGAAGAGATTGAGCTTGTCTTGAAAGCTTATGAAAAACTTGGTTCAAATTGGAAAAAAATTAGTCTTGAACTCGGTAAGAATCGAATTCATGTAAAAGATGCTTGGCGTAGGTATAAACATCCCGATCTGAAATCGGGAAAGTGGTCTCAAGAAGAATACCAGAATCTTTTCAATCTTGTCAACATGGATCTGGCTATGAAAGCGTATACTGAAAAGAAAACAAAGTATGGTATGTTGCGAGATAACATAAGCTGGGGGGCCATTAGTGATCGGATTTCAACACGAAGCAATGCTCTTTGTTGCATGAAATGGTATAGGCAATTAAGATCTCCCATGGTAGATGACGGTTTGTGGTCCGATGTCGATGATTATAGGATGTTGATTGCGCTTGCTGATCTTGATGCTTTTTGTGAAGAAGATGTGGACTGGGATAACCTTCTGGAACATCGGTCTGGGGATATATGTCGTAGACGATGGAGTCAAATGGTACGCCACATTGGCGAGTTTGGTACCAAACCATTTAATGAGCAAGTTGAAATTCTTTCTCAAAGATACTGTCCCAATCTTTTAGAAGCTAGAGAGGCTTATGAAAACAAAGTTCCTGTTGATTAATACATTTTCAGGTTGCCAAAGATTAAAAATTTGGTTGAATACTGTAACTTTCTGCTCTGTTGTAGGGTGTTTTTCCTGAGAACCAGAGATTCATATTCACTCACTGTTATTTATAGAGTTGAAGTGACATAGGATTCATCAAAAACCATAATCATCAATAGTATTCATCCAAAACCATACATCAATGATAACCGATGATTATCGATTTATTATGATGTAAAAGATTTGTTCATAACAACACTTTACTCCATGAAACAAAGTTTGGTTTCACGAACAGAAGCATTGTTTTGAGGTGCTCGAACGAGCATATATGCAATCACTTTTCAAAAACTTTTTGATGCGAAAATCTCAATGCGCTGGAACTAGCACATAAGGTGCTCGAACTAACAAAACACCAAAACATCAAACATAAGATTTTGGAATAAACTGCTGGACCAAAGAGGACATGCTCGAACGAGCACACCCTTGCTCGAACGAGCACTTGGGTCGAGCAGCTCTATTTTGCTTTGTTGTTATGTTTTTTGCTTAGTATATGCCTTAGTGTATGTTTTAAGCTTTTAGATATGTCCTGCATGCTCTGAATACTCAATATCTAATAATTTTTTTTTGTGAAATTGCAAAATTTTTTTAAAGGAAAATTGCAATTTCGAATTTATGATAATAATTTAAATTTAATTTCAAAATATAATTTTCTTAATTTCTTAGACATATCAAGAAAAAATTATTTTAATTATATATCACACATGCAGTGTCATTTTTAATACTGTCAAGGTACTAGGTAGAAAATGCTTATTGCCCAAAGCTAAAAAGAGTCTAAATACCTCAATTCAAAAATGTTTTGTGATACTCCAGATTAGCTTGAAAAATGATTGATAGACTACTTATATCAATAAGGTGCATCTTTTTTCATGGGAGCCCATTTGCTAAAAAATCTACAGTTAAGCGTATTTGATGGGGAGCAATGTTAGGATGGGTGAACTCCTGAGAAGTTTTCCTGGCCAAAGTGCGTTGGAATGACTTATGTTGGTCTATGAGGTCAGTCTACAATCTCCATGGATAGACACTGCCAGTCCAAGGGGTCGAGGTGTTACATTTTTCACATAAAATGTAGAAAAATTATAACTTTACTTTTGCAAATATAATTAAAAACCGAAATTAATTCTCTCTAAATAGATTGGAAGATCACACTATTATTGAATATCTTCAAAAAGAGACAAAATTCCTTTAAGTCCGTCTCAACGTGAGATGACTTAATATTGGCTGACTCATTATTTTATTTAATATAAAAAAAGAAATAGTTTCATATTCAATTACATTTCAATTTACTTTATTAATTTTCTTAAAAATTTAAAATAGACTGTTTGTATGGGTCCGTTTGACGGTGAGACAGTAGTAAATTGGTTCAGTTTTTATCTTATTTTGGTTTCCATTTAAACAGAAGGGAAAGAAATCAACACTGATGTTTTACCGCCATGCACCTGCTGCCGTGAAGACCACTGACAGTCACCATAACCAATCCACCTTCAATTCAATTTCAGGTATTATTTTGATTTTTGAAATCCCCAAATCCCAATTGTTAGGGTTTTTTTTTATAATTTCAAATTTCAATTAAGTTTCTTCAATTATTACTATTTTTTTGAATGTGTTCATTCCCATCCCCTGCTTTTTTGCTGCTGTTATTTCGTTCAATACTATTTATTTGTCAAATTCTATGATTTGATGTTTGTATTGGAATATTGTTATTTTTCTTTCTGGGTATGTCGTGTAAATTTTGATTTTGATATCCTTCAAAACCCTTACATCCTCACGCCAGCCACTGACCACCTCATCCTTCACCCTTCCGCGACGTGCACAGCCACACCCCACTGAACCTGCCACACTGTCGCAGCCAGCCCCAGCCACCAAACAATGTATATATACGTTTACTTTCTATTTCTTTCTTTCTATTAGAGTTTTTATTTTTGTGCAGTTATAGATTTTTCATTTTCTTGAATGTTAATTGTTAAACATTGTTTATTAAATTTAGGGTTTTGTTTATCAATTTAGGGTTTTTGGTTTAATTGGTTGTAAATTTATTAATTTAGGGTTTTATATTTAATTTCTTGTAATTTATTAGAGTTTTAATTGATAAGTAGTTTAAGTTTGCAACATCATGGCATTGTGGTATTAGCTTCTAATTTGATTAGTAAATTTTTCTGGGATTATAAATCGGTATTTAGTAATAAACTCAAAGTTCTACATTATCGGGAAAAAGTTGAGTATTTGTCAAATTTATTGAATCATAAAAAGTGGGCAATCGAACTACTATAGTATCTAGACAACTAATGGAATTGACAGATAAATTTGGTTAAATTAGAAGAAAAAACTAGAAAAAGGAGATCTAATAGATTTTCTAGGAGGGAAAGTATTACTGACTTTTATTCTGTCAAATGAGATGAAGGTTAAAATAGACAAGTGTGGGCTGTTAAGCTAAGAGTGATGTGTCATTTTTTGATCTAGTGCAATGAGCTAATGAGGTTGTTGTAGCAAGTTCTGATATTACATTGGCTAACCTGTTGGTGGATGGCGAGATTGGGTTGTCGCTGACTGGTATCTGGTTGAGTGTATAATCTGCTCTTATGATGACATGCTAAATGTGTTGCTAATGATATGTTTTGTCCAAACTACTGGTGGTGCTATGGTCATAGTTCTATTGAAGCTGTTGATTTGTCGATAAGCATGATATATACATACATGACTGATTGCTACTAACTTATGCTGCTGGATTCTCATGATTTTTGAATCATAATGTTGATATAGGCATATAAAACTTTGTGCCCTAACTTTGTTAGACTTTTTATAGGATAATCCTAATTTTGTGATGTATACTCTTATATTTTGATCTCCTTTTTAGGTGTAAGTCAACACTAGCTATAATCAAGCGTTGATGAATGTAATTTTTTTCATCTAGATTATCGACATCACATGTGTTTTTTTTGGATCCGCCCATGATAGAAACATGTTTTGTGGACTGATTTTTTGATCACTCGGCAATATTGTCATGTGTTTGTGGGGAAAGGTTGCTTGTTTATACCCATTTGGTTTTTTATTTTGATGATTTGGGTTTTTGAAGTTATGATTTATTGATGGGTATGCATCTAACTGCAAAAGTATGTTTGAGTCATTATTTTTGTATAATTTGTAGAGAAGCTATTGTTTTCTTCAGTTGCTATATTATTTTTGTATAATTCCCATTCTCTCCCTTCGAATGTTATGTGTTTGGTAATGAATTATGAGTACATGATTGAATGTGTTATGTGTTTGTAAATTTAAATTTTGTTTAAGCTTTTCAATTTTAATTACTCTTTTGGTTGCCACAATTTGAGGTGAGGATGACGTTAATTGATCGCTTTTATACTATATTACTTTGGTCTTGATTTGAGATAATTGTGCTTCTACGTGTCATTTTGTAGGAATGGAAAAAAGTTTAGTTGTTTGTTTTAGAAATAAAATTCTGCCGAAATTTCCGCAAACTTTTCTTAAATTTTTTCTATAGTGTCGTGTCCCCATGGAGTTTGAATTTGAGGCAAACTGTTCTGGGCAGAAACACATTTCTAACGAGTTTTGAGCTTTAATCTCACATCTTAAACAGCTGTTAACCTAATGTCTTTTAATTTTTTTTGCAGTTGGTTGATTTTTCACGTTTGAGCTCGCGATCTTTTGCTTTGCAATGACTTTTTGTACCTGAAGCAAATTTTTATTTTATTGCTTAATTGTACTACCTTGTCGGGAAAAAATAATGTCGCCGGAAACGACACCTTTTCAAGTGGCTTCCCTTGTAAATTCTCCAATGTTTCCGAATTCCGTTGTTTGGTCTGAAGATAATTTGATCGCCGTTGCAACCGGTGACATTGTTACTATTATGGTAAAAAAAAAGCTCTTAATTTTTCTTGATTTTGGATTTTCTAAATTTTTTTCATAAAAAAATATACATAATTCATGAGATTTGCTGAATTTTTAGAATCCAGAACATCCTCAAAGTCCTAGAGGTGTGATCACTCTAACTCCTGGAAATCCTTTTCCTGTTGGTGTCATCAATAAAGCAGGTAATAGCTAATTTTCTATTATTGTTTGTTAGTTCTACTCTTTATTTAATTTAACGTAAAAGAACATGTTTAGTTGATTATATGATGTTTTGAAATTGGTTTAACTATGATGAAACCCATGCTGAATGCAAACTGATTTTTGTTCTTTAGTTCTCTCTCTTTCTTCTCATTCCCTTGCATTTTGTATACCAAACAATCAATAATAATAACACTTAACACTACCTTTATATCTTTTTTTATCTGTTCCCTTTTCGTTGCATTTACTTTTGTCATATCAAATACCCACTAAGTCTATTCGTGAGGATTGAGTTTTGATTGTTTAGGTTAACTTCTGTACGTCTAAAGTGACCCGGGTAATTTTGTTTTCGGATGATTGTTTGATTTGAACTTTGATTGGAATGTGATAGTGAGGTTATTTTGAACAGGGTTTTTACTTGTATCTAACTGTGGTTTCACTATTTTTGTTTAAATTTATGCAGATTTGCTATCTAGCTGCTTGCTTAGTGCATGTTTATCTAGAGATCGCCAGATTTGTGTCCGTTCACTTTCGTGGTCACCTGTTGGATTCACTTCTCACAATGGGTATGAGACAATTTCCTCTTCGTTTTTAGTATTCCAATATAGGTGGGGAGTTATTTAATAGCATTAGGTTGATGGTATGTTTTTTTTGTAGTTGTTTTTTGTGTAAGCAGTCCCAAATAATTGAAGATTTATGTTGTCATAGTTTTTAAATTGATGCTATCAATCGACCTCATATGTTGGAGTTAAGGCTTTGAAATTTTTGTTGTTAATGCAACATATGCATCAATTGAAAATGGTTATTTTACATGTCAGATGTTTGCTTGCCGTTTGTTCCGTTGAAGGACGTGTGAAGCTATACCGTCAACCATATTGCGAGTTCCAAGCCGAATGGATAGAGGTATGCAGCCAAGCAACTTACTTTTTAAAGGGTTTGGAGGGGCAAGAAGTGCCTAAGGATGAAAATGTCGTTTAGGGCTACAATGAGAGTCTATTTTACTCGGACTCAGGTACTTTTTCAAGCGACAGGTCGTACAATGTTGAAGAGTCAAGGATCCAACACGGGTACTTGATTTGAATTGTGAAACGAAGAGTCTGAGGAACACAGATCATAGTGTCGATACATTAGGCATATAAATGTATCTATCATACAATATATGAGACAACGCAAGATCAAGTTGATAAAACGTGCTATTTTGTTGATAAATGATTGTAGCAAGTTTAGTAAATTACAATAGCTTGTTCTTTGAACAGGATCTTTTCGCCCCTTTCATTTATTACGAATTCGTCTGTGTGAGTTTAATAAAGGCCTAATATTTATGACATTTGAAAACATTCTCTGCAATCTGTTTGTTTTGACTCTTATTGTTAGTGCGTTTGTCATGCGCAATGTTGTTCCTTCAGGTCCTGGACCTCTCAGACACGCTGAATGAATATTTTGCTAAGATCAACTACATGGAGAATGAAGTTCCCTCATCAGATGTCTTTGATGTGAGAGTTCTGTCTATATTGTCTATGCTGAGCCATTTCCACCTGTAAATTGATTCTTCTGAGTGTGTACTTTGTATTCTACAGGATTTTTCTGGTCAAAAAAGAACCGAAAATTATACGGATGCTGATAAAACAAACTTCACTTCAAGAAAGCAACATAAACGAAAAAGGAAGTATGTGCTTTTCTCTCTCTTTCTGGTGATTGTATTTCCTTTCCTGACGCAATTCCATGATTGCAATTTCCTCTTCATGACTTTTAAAACTTTTAAAACTAGTGGAATAGTTTAGTCTGTTTAGTAAAAATTTAGCTCCACATATTTTTAGCTTATGTAAATTTTAACTGAATGTATTTTTTTCTGCAGTCCTGAAGAGACTGATGCAACACGTGATGATTCGCTTTGTGGTAGACATGTAGTAAAAGCTTTGACCGAATCAATTGTTTTCAGTAGTAAATCTATGCTAGAGGGTTCATCAGTGGAGGTATGCGCAGAATTTTCATTGCTGTTTTTTCTAGCGTTAATTCATCTTCTTGTCTATCGAAACTACTTACATGAAGATCTTGAATGAATAGGTGTTCAAAGTGGATGGTGTACAGAATGCCTGGGTTTCTGGCAGGCTGCAGCGCTTAGAAGGTCCAATGGCTCTTGTGGACGTTTGTGAGATCGATGCAAGTGGTATTTTAAAAAAACATTTAATATAGTCAAAGCTGTTGATTTTTTTTGTTCTCGAATCTCATTGCTTATTAATACACTTAGGAGAGCCACTATGGATCAGGATCGATTCTTCAAGCGATATGCACAACCAATTGAATACAGCTGATAAGGACTACAGTTTCCCCAAAATTCGTCCTTCTATGGGAATAGGCCATCTCCCTGAACAGTTATTTTCTACAGTATGTAGTGATGTAGATGAAATTCTAAAAGTTGGGCAACCATTAGAAGCCTGGAGTAGGGATAGGTAGTGTCGCAGAATTCTCTTGAGCTACTTTTAGTTATTGTGCCTGTTTCTTTTAAATCTTACTCTCTCATAAGGTCTATGATAAACAATATAAAGGTGATTTTGACACTTGTCCAGAGGGCTTTAAAGAGTCTTTCTAAATCACCATTTATCTGTGAACAGTTGATAGGTATGCTGTAATCATACATAGATTTTATTAACGGTGAAGTCAACAATATTGGTAAAATCACGCCCCATAAGTTGATTTATTACAAATCAATTACTCTGTAAAAATTTTGTTCCTTGGAGATGAGGAAATCGAGAACTTTGATGTTAGATAGCTGTGAACTATCTTTTAGCATTTAGGTTTTCCTTGGTTTTATCAAGAGGCACTGTTTAGGTATTATGTGGGTGACTAGTATTTCATTTGTTTGCTGTCTTCAACCTACATATTGTTTGTATCATCCGCTTCAATTGTTCCACTCTGGTTGACCTCACCATAGTAATTGTGTCATTTAAGGTGTACTCCCTCCGTCCCATTGTATTTGAAGCATTTTCCATTTTGGTCTGTTCTACTTAATTTGCATCATTTCTATTTTTAAATAATGGCCCACCACTTTCTTTTAATCTCCGTACATTTTAACTCTTTTAATTTCATCCACACAATTCATTCTCTCTCTTCATTTATTAGTGCCTAGTGGAATATTTTATTCCTGTGTTGAGAGAGCACGGATAGGAGATTGATGAGATTATCTCCGTAGTAATAGTATGAAAAAACATTGAATGATTCAGTTTATTGCTTACATCACGTATTTTCGTTTACTAGTCACTTTAATTCAGTGTAAGCATGATTGGTCCAGGTGCTTAAACAATAAACCTCGATAAGAACTTTATGAGTCACACTTCTGCTTTGTTGATTTGTATGCTGCCATGACATTATTATGTAAGCCTAATTTGTAATTGCCACTCTATACTATTAGTTGATATAGAAGTTTTTAAATTTTGCAGGTGGCTTCAAGGAGTTTTTATGGGATGCAATAAAGGTGATCCACTTATCAAATTCAGTGGTACGTTTATGATTATATTTAAAACTTATATTGATTAATCTGATGCACTTTGGGTCAATTTAAATGCATTATTGGCACATGTTAACAACAATTGTACTCTCGGGTATTGTGAAAGAATTCTCAGTAACACATGTTCACAAGAATATAATTTGGACTTAATTGATACAAGCTACTAATCCGAGGTTATTTCCTGATTTGTAGTTTTGCATATCAATGAAAGATAAGCCAGTATTGAGGAGAGGGCTATAAATTTTTTGTATCACACTGCATGAATTCTAAATATCATTTTCTTCGGTTCTTAATTTATTGATTTTTTTTTTGCTACTGCTTTTTCATTAGGAGATACCGAAGTTGTGGCGGTAATCCCTAGTCATGTTAGGTTAGCACCCTTGTGGATTGCAGAAGAAAAATCATGGAAGGTTACAACTGTCCAGCTACATGTGCAGGAATCACCAGAGGTACACTATTCTTCTTTCTTTCTCAATTCTCCATATGTTTTTCATTTTCCTGTTTCTTAGATGCAGCGTACAAAGAGTTAGGAATCTGACTCAGTTTGACCCCAATTGCCTGACGGCCTAGCCATTTGCTAGTGAATATTTACCTTCTTGAATTTTGGATGCCATTCATTGTCCTTGCTAGTTTTAAAACCTCCCTTGAAAAGAAAAATGAGCTAAATCACCATGTATTATGGAGTTGTATTAATAAGTGTGATAATACACCTCTGCATGTCTGTAACTTTGTATTTACATCTATCATTCACCTTGAGATGTTTGGTTAACAGCTAATGATGGCCTAATTATTTTTGGCAGGTGGTTTTAGAAAGAAATAGCTCTCGGAAAGAAAATAATCAAATTCAAATAGTTACTGATGCCAAGGATGGAAAGAAATCCTCCAAGAGGACTTCAAACTACCGCACCAAACATTTTTTGACTGCCCATCAATATGCTTCACGTTCTTCAATGATGGCATCGGTAGTTGTTGCTTGGTCTATGCAGCTGCAGTTGTCTCCAACGGATTCTGAGAAATATTGTCTACTGGGTTCTGGAACGAAGTCCGGAAGTATTTCAATCTGGAGGTTCGGTAGACCAGTATCTTACTCTGTTGAGAGTTATGATGATCCATTTAACATGACATTTGTGGGAGTTATTCAGGCTCATAATGCAGGGGTCACTTCTCTGAGTTGGGGCTTTCTTGCATCAGATTCAAGTCCACAAGTTTTGTTGGCTTCTGGTTGCTGTGATGGCAGGTGGGTTCTGTTTGGTTTTTGAAATTCTGCATGCATCAATCAATGTAATCAGTAATTTGATTTGCTTTACAGTGTGAGGATCTGGTTTGCAAATGTCGATGATCTCAAAACGTCATCTGAAATTGAGCAGACTCCCTTCTCTCTATTGAGTGAGGTATGTTCACATTTATCTTGGAATTTTGTGATCTTATACAAAGTGGATTGTATCTTCAGTATCATTGATTAGATTCTTCTGTACTAAAATGTCAATAGGTTACTGGCAATAATTTCTTAGTCTCGGCACTTTCTCTGTGCGTTCCAGCTCAATCTCCACAAAAGATTCTATTAGCTGTCGGAAAAGGATCTGGAGCTTTTGAAGTATGGACATGCAACACGAAGGTCAATAGATTGAAGAAAGTTGGATCATATGATGCTCATGTCCAAGCTGTAAGCTTATCTCATTTTAAGGACTTTCTATTCAATCCAATGTGCGTTAAACACCATAAGAATAAACCATGCCTTGCATTGTTTAGGTCACAGGTTTAGCTTGGGCTTTTGATGGACGCTGTTTATATAGTTGCAGCCAGGTAATGTACCTATAAACTGCTTATCACAAGTTATTCAATTAAGAAGACTTTTTGACTTTCTTTCTCAGTCTCCTTAAATTTACTTGTGGTTGTGAATATGATGCAATGCAATAGTGATGCTTGAATTATTGTTCAGAGATGTTAAATTT
Source organism: Amaranthus tricolor (assembly GCF_026212465.1). Taxonomy (NCBI): domain Eukaryota; kingdom Viridiplantae; phylum Streptophyta; class Magnoliopsida; order Caryophyllales; family Amaranthaceae; genus Amaranthus; species Amaranthus tricolor. The sequence continues at coordinate 25,822,651 of NC_080052.1, read as the reverse complement.
TTCTTAGGGTAAAAATTGAAACTTTTTTTTTAATTATGTGAGTCTGTGACTATGGCTGTTAGAAATAGTTGTTTGGAGACGTCATACTTATGTCCTAGACCTTGGATAGTCATCTACGCCTACACATATGTCACCTATGCCTTATTTATTATTTTGGCCTTTATGATTGCTTTTATTTTTCTTTGGTCATGTTATTAACCTAACGGCCCGTTTAGTTAGTGGTATTAAATGGTGGTAATGGAAATGATTTATAGTGTAAAATATTCATAAAAAGTTCCATATTATTCCCATGGTAATGAAACTTTGATCACAAAAAAGTTTTTGGTTTACAAATTTCCATTACCACCTAATACCACCTCTCCCAATGGTAATGCGTTGGAATGAATTTTGTGAAGAAAATGAGATGATTGAAGTTGAACAAGTATGATCATTAAGGTAACCAAGAGATTTTTAACTAAAATTACACTAGTTTTACATTCCCATTACTACCGTTTATTACCACCTACCAAACGGGCCGTTGATATTTATCTTGCATGCCCTTGTCGTGTTTTTAATCTTGTCTTGCTTAGCTTTCTTTTGCGGGTCTTTCTTGAACCAAGAGACTCTTTAGTCGTATCTTCTTTTATGGTTATGGTTTGTTGTCTGTTGTCCCTCCCCAAACCCTGATTATAGTTGCCCATATTCTATGAGTAGAGATACACTGGACATGATGATGATGAGCTTGTTAGAAATAGTAAAACACGGAGTTTCATAGAAGGAAACAAGTATTTTGTATATTTAGTCATGTATGTGGAACTTCAAGATTTCTATGTTAATGGTTCCCCATGAAGATAAGTTTCATATCTAGGGGGTAGGTACATGCAATTTCTCAGGTGGGAAAAAGCAATTCCAAAAAAGTTCAGTTTTTTAAATAGTCAACTATTTCTATCTGTTTGGCTAGTGAGATACAGGGCAGTCAGCTTTTGGCTTTGATCACCTGCAGTAGAGATTTTATATATTTATCTTGAGGTTAGGGGATAAGAAATTAAATAGATATTAAAAATAATTTAGTTATTGCAAGACACATCTCAGTTAATTCTTTCAACAGATCATATATTCTATAGGAAAATCCCCCCCAAAATAAAATGAATTTGAGTTGTTGAGCAAGTAATGAGAGTTGCATCTTTTGTGAATGTAACACCGACTATTTATGTCTAGTTGAAGTAAAATACACTTGATTGAAAAACTATTTAAAATATGATATTGTGGATATAATTTTTGTAAAATACATTAGTAACTTTTTTTTTCCTTCGGAATGTTAGACATATTATAAAATTAATCAAATTTATCTATGTTTCTTTTCACCATCTTACACAATGATTGCTATTGTTATACCATATACATTTATAAATATAAAAATATAAAAATACATATTGTTTTATACTAATTTTTCGCTTGTATATAGAAACATTATTTTTGGTAAAATTCTCTGACATTTTCGATATTCTGTTTAATGAATCTTTATACTTAATGGAACAAATATCAAATTGTTTTTTGTCAAACATCGTCCAATTATTTTTAATAAATCTTTGTCATCAATCGTTCACCGTTTAAAGTACGTCTTGTTTTTAACAATTTTCCATGAATATGTGCCTTTATACCCTTTGTTTATATTTTTGTGGAGGTACACGCTCATCCTAGAATAGTAAATTTGAACAAAATTATATACTTCTACTATGATATTGAATCTGTGAAACGGCATGCACGTTGTGATTTGTGAAGAAGTCTAACAAATAACAACCATGGGTTTATAACTTATAAAGGGATGCTACTAAATTCATTCTGTAAAACAAGGCATATGTGTTTTGTCTCGTTAACTATCTTTATACTATCACAAGAATAAACTTAGAAGAGCTGTCTCTTGGAGATTATGTGTAGCTTTTTAATGTATCTAATGTGATTGATTTTTATATTGTTGTTTATGTAGGATAATTCAATGCATGGATGGATATATCATAAGGGTTCTCTGTGTCAAGTATTTGTTCCACCTAACAATCTCGGGACTAGAAGCTTTTCTGATGTATGATTTTCTAATTTGTTACCTGGCCATGATTGTCTCTTCATTTGTAGAATTTTATACCGAGTGCTATTTGCATTTAAGTAATTTCTTCAATTTTGTGCAGCTTCCTTCCGTGTCGGACTCGTGCTATGGGGTGGCAATATCCCCAGGAAATTTAGCTCTTGCCGTGGTATAAATTTTTTCTCCCTATTTCTCGGTAGTCTTAACATATTTGTTAATCAAATCCTTTTGTTCCCTCATCACAGTTGAGTCGCTATATTCTTTGTTTTAGCCCATTGGCATTCCCCTATGCATAGACTGCTTTCACAATAGCTAGATTCTTTGCTCTTGTTCACTTGCACCCCTCTTTTCGTGATATTGTAATAACCTTATACATAAGGACACTTCCTAAGACAAGCTAACGCAGTATTCATTTGCTTGTATCTAGCTAGTCTCTTACTTGGATCCAACAATGACGGAACTTTTTACTTTCTCTTCAGGCACGCAGATTTGATGCTGGACAACTGGATCATATGTATCAGAAGAGGTATTAGTTATTTACTGATTCTGAAGTTATTCCCGTAACCTATTGATAACCCTTGTAAGATGAACATAATCTTGTTCTTACAAGAGACTATTTACTAAGGCTACAACAGGGTTTTTAATTGATGTGAATATGAATGTACGGTAGCACTGTATTAAAAAGATATTAGATTAATTTATGGAATTATCCCATTCTGGAGCATCTACTTAATATGATACCCATTGTTATAGGTATAGCTCCAAATGTAGGGGTATCTTTTCACATTGATCCCTAGCTAGTGTTTTAATGTTTCTATCAAGTTCTTTTTTTTTTATTTATTTATTTATTTATTTTTTTTGAAAATTATTTTGATATAAAAGATTTTTTTGGAAGAACCATTACTCCTCCTAACCAACACCATGATCACCACCACAGGCACACAACCTTTATATTATCGATCAACACCATTACCAATACCAGAACCAATTACTATCGCTCTTCTCTCTTTTCCCTTATTAACCACCGTTAGTCCATCACTACTCACCTTTCTCTTTCCCTCTTTCATTCTTGAGGTTACCTATCTCGTCTCCTCTTGGCCTTCTCTAAGCTCGCAAGATCTCAGTTCAACTTGCTCACCACTAGGATTCAACTAAATCTTCCTTCACAGAAAAGGACCATGCCCGTCTTTTGTCCCTTGTTTCTCTTTTAAAAAGGATTGAAGGGTATCGATTTCAAATAATTGCAGGACTCAGAGGGCTGCGATCGAATTCTTCTGGATTGGAGGGCAACAGGTGGAATTTCCATCATATATGAACTTACAGCCTGAAGTTGAAGGTTGCTCTGGATTTTCCGACGAAGAACTAAGATATTGGGGATCCAAGCTGCTGTGGTCTATAAAGCAGTCTGAGTGTCTTAACAAACATCTGGTCGTTTGGGATATTGTTGCCGCTTTGTTGGCTTTCAAGTCACCTAAATTTGTCACGCATATAGTACTGGGATGGCTCGAGTTATTGCTCAAGGACTATTTGGATCCGTCTAGTAAAGATCTTTTATCATTCATACCTAAATATATGTCGAACATCACTTCCCGGCAGTTGCACCTTCTCGATATTTTCTGTAGGCGTGTTTTAGTATCCTCGGCGTTTGAGGTTAAAGGTTACACTAAACGAGCTAATTTATCCAAATCATATAGTGAAGAAGAGAAACAGTGGATGGAAATAATGTCACATAGTGAGAAAGAGCTCCGGGAGAGGTTTGTGGGTTTGAGTCTATCTACTGTGCTGGCTGATGTACCTGATAGGGCTGCGCCAGCGGAGTTCGGGTTGTGGATTCCTGTTGGAGTCCCTCAAATGATGAAGTGGATCAAACAAAACCAAGATAGTGTGAGCCTTCAGTTAAACCTTCTTGTATCTGAAATCGAAGGGCTTGGTCCAAGGTAATTTTCTTACATTTTTATTGCTGCTGAATTTTTAAAGTAGCTTCATTATGCACAAATAGCACTGATCTGTCTCTCAAGTCTTAAGTCCTTGTCCTTTGGCCTTTTGCATATGTTTCTTTAGATGAATAGGTCAGTTACGCTTTGCAACAATTATTGTCGTTACAAGTCTTTATTACGTGCTCTTAGTTTTTGATAGAACTTTTAGTAGCCTTATGTAACCCGTGCTTAGAGGTATTCAAAACAGACCTGATGACCCGATATTTACCCAACCTCGGAACCAAACTCGACTTTAAAATATTTATATAAAATAATGTAAAAATCAATGTGGACACAAGTACCCATTTAAAACCGACCCGAAACACATGAACCGAAATTGACCAAATGATCCGAATGAACACCTCTTATTGTATGTGATTTTTGTTTTGTTTTGTTTTTTTTTTTTGTTTTTTTTTTTTTTTCTGGGTTTATGCTAAAAATTATAATCACAGAACACCAGATTGTGAATACAGTGCTGTCAGATAACTTCCCGCCCTACCGTGTTATATGAGCTTACCTTTGTGTTCGTTCTTAGAGTGACTCTATTTATGAAATTTCAGTCATGAATTGAATCCATTTCTGTTGGGAACCTTCCTGTCTTCCACTGTAATTTCACTTGTGAAACGTTTTCTCTGTAGTTCTCATCGTTAGGGAAGTAAATCGATGTGAATTTTGAAATTACCTTTTTATTAGAATAAAAGGTGCTAGCTTAGTATCACAGGTTCCATTAACAGCCATCTTTATCCGTCTAATGGTAGCTTTTTCACCATTATCGCACTCAGTTGTTAGGTCACACTCGCACTATGAAACTATGGCTCAACCAATCTGTGGGCTCTTGTTCTGTTGCTAACATGCTTAACGGATTATATATTCATTCTAAAACAGGCTGCAAAATGCGTGCGATTACAACACTGAAGACGAGCTGTGTAGCTTTTGTTCAGCAGCTGTTCCATTCAAGTCTCCAGAAACCGCAACCTGCAAAGGTGTAAATCATAGTGATCGAGAAGATACTCGGCGGCACACACTCACTCGTTGTGCCGTGTCCATGAAGGTTTGCCCGCTTACTACTTTATGGTTCTGTATGTGTTGTAAGCGACGCGCCTCATATTTCCCACCTCTCCAATTTTTTACGATGAATAATTTTCCGCCAGACTTTCCGTCATTCATTAAACCTGCAATAGCTAACCTTTTACCTACTCCCTTGTGTCCCTTCTGTGGGATATCTCTTCAAAGATTACAACCAGACTTCTTGCTATCTATCTCACCTGTATAACCTCACAAAACTACCGTTTCTCGTGTCGTATAATACGACATATTGTAAGGTAGTGTTTTATTAGAAATAAGCTAGGCAACGTAGGCATAAGTCATTCTCAATCTCTCAACTCGGTAGATTGCTTATCAAATGAAAATGTATTATGCGTAGGTTGTCATTTGTCAATATTACATTACAGTTGATCGGTCGTTAATTGGTATGAACCCGAGACCTTGTCTCGAGATGTAATCCATACCATCCGACTACCCCCTCACTTTATTATATATAGCTATTTTGTTGTTTTTTAATTTTCATCCACGTATCTTTTACTTGTAACAATTACTATGAAATACATGTTGAAACAAGCGTAGCTGTAGTAGTTTTCCAGTCCTAACTCCTAATACATGTTAGGCACCAACATCCTGTTCCAACAATATAATACGTTGAATTCAGTTAGCTTGTTTGACTAACTATAAAATAGTTTTTTTTTATTATTTTTTAATGTAATGCTTGATTGTATCAGTTGACTTTTAAAAGGACCTTTGCTAAAAATTAATTTTTAGTTATTGCATGCTATTTTGTCTTAATGAATTAGCATTATTTGGAATAATAGTTATTTGCAAGAAAAGTACGAGGAATAGCTTTTAGTGTAATTATAATATGACAAATGAAAAAAAATTTGTGTGCATGAGAATAAAATGAAATGATGACTTGAACAAAATACTCTCTTTGTTATGAATTTTTTTTTTTGTCCCATGAGTTTTGCTGTATTTATATTTTTGTCATAAGTCACAATTTCTTTGATTCTCATTCAATTACACATTAAATTCATCTTTTTATTATATTTATATATTTCTTCTACTTTTTCATAAATTATATTTTTTTCCTCTTTTTTCTCGAGTTGCTCATAAATTATACATGTAGCAAACTGTTGAATCTTGATTAGTTCCCTCATTCTCTATAAAATTGTCTCTCTTTCCGTTTTAGTATGTATTTTCAACTTTACAAAGTAGAATTTGTATAGTATTTTGACCGCCTTTTTCATTCTTATATATTTATCTTATCTCATTTTCTCTTGGTTATATTAATCATATTCATATAATTTAGTAATTAATTTAGGTGTCGTTAGTGGGCGTTGTAAATTTTTCAGCCACCATGGAGCATGGAGTTTCGCTTAGCAGGCACAAAAAAAGAAAATGACAGAGTGGGCCTAGGCTGGCTTCATATCTTTGAGGGATACTTGAAAGCTGTTGGAAAAAGTGATGATTCGGAACCCAGCTCATTATCAAATCATCATAATAAATTATTATGATATACTCTTGTTGGAAACCGTAACGATCTCAAATAAAAAGCTTATAGTGTTAAAAAAAATCCAGATGATTTGAAATTTACTCGACCTTGTAATTGAACTTGATTTGACCCGACTTTAAAAATGTAAAAAAAGGTAAAGGTGAAGAACACATTCAGTATCCCGCACAAGGCAAGGTTCGGATGGGGTTTTTTTTGCTTGAAAGATGCGGACAAATCATACCTGTTCCCCCAAGGAGGGAGTAAATAGAGATGTGTGCAGTCAAGAAACCTCCCAATTGATAGCTGCGCCCAGTATGTGTCGAAGCTATCAATTGGGAGGTTTCTTGACTGCGCGCATCTCTATTTACTCCCTCCTTGGGGGAACGGGTATGGTTTGTCTGTATCTTTCAAGAAAAAAAAAACCCCATCAGGACCTTGCCTTGTACGGGATACTGGGAGTGTCCTTTACCTATACCCGACATCAAAAATAATTTATAATTATGTAAAAAACAATTTTGACACAAAACCCAATTTCAAACCGACTTGAAAAACTTAACTCGATAATCCGAATTAACACCTTATACTTTAATAGCTAGTACTTCTTAGATAAACTATTTAATCCATATTTGAAGTGCTTCTCATAGTGAGACCATATCATGTAATAATTTATGCATAATTATTCATAGAGTATTGATTTCTTCATTAACGTTAAGAACAAGCTTTTCCATCATATTTTTAATTAATTTTCCGATCTTTCCGTTAGCATAGACGTTATGTCTAAGACTACTTTGCTGTCTTACTTTCTTTTCTACCAATTGCCATGCTCATTGTTACACCTATGACTTATTCTTTTCATTCATTCTGCTGTCTCCTACTAAATAAAGCATCAGTTACTTATTATAATGCTATTTACTAAACATACCAATCATTTTTGGTAGCAATATTTAATTATATACACTATCTTCTCGGTCACTTTGAGTTTACTATATAACTCAAATATGTAAGATTTTTTGAATTATACGATGCAAGTGATATACAAGACCCACAGAAGAGGAGAGTTAGTTGCTCACAAATTCATTGAATTTCTATTCTAAAACTAAAAAGTATTAGGAGTAGCCCATCAACTCAGCAGTGACGGATTTAGGAGTCAAACTCAGTGAGAGCACGATCATGACAAAAACGATTCAATAAAAAATTCTAAATATATATGTTAAAAATAAATGTTTTTAATTCAACTCTAAAAAATAATATCTTATAATCTATTTTGACGAGTTTTCATATTGTGAAATTAATTTTTCAAATTGCAAATTGAAATGTATATATATGTGCGCTTTATAAAAGATTAAGTAATAAGAACATCATGAGACAAGAGTTACACAGAAAGTGTGTAGCTCAGCTGGTCATGAATTTCCTCGGAAAGGCTTCAATACAAAAGGTTTAGATTCAAATCTTACAAACTATAAATTTTTACAAAATTGCAATGCCCTCATGTGCGGGCACAGGATTCAATTGAATCCGCCCATGCCATCAAATATATATATTAATTAACTTTTTTCAAATTTTTTGATGTGGAATCATATGTAGGTATTTTCCAACAGCAAAATCAAAAAATACAAAGAAAGTAAAAAGCAAGAATCGAGCACCTTTTAATATTAGTATATATTTAATATTTTGTTACATTAAATACTAAGACAGGACGAAGAGAGAATATGTACCTATTGTTATATGAGCATGCCTCGTTATTTGCATGTTTATATTTGTACGTTCTAACTGTTGGTGTATCTCTTTTTTACTTTCCAAAATCTAGAAGATTGTTGTAATAGGGGATTATATCATGGAAATTATTTTCTATCTTTTTAAGTTTGCTACTTAAAGCGATATTTTTTTTTATAATATGTTATTTTTCGTAGTATATTTAATGGGTAGAAAATGTATGCATTTTTGTTTTAGTGATTACTAGTAACTAGTCATAGTAGCCAACCCTGTGCCGAGCATGAGAAGGATAGTGAATACTCCTAATTGATGTATATTCGAGGAATGAAAAATATATATTTTTTTGGATTACGATGGATATAGAAAAGAGAAAAATCAAACCAGGAAACTAACTCAAGAAAAATAAAACTTAATCCAATTAATAATTTTCGATTTTAAAGGAAAAGATTATATTATTCTCAATGCTTTAAGACTTTGCAAATGAAATTTAAAAAAAAAAGCCTTTCCAAATGAACGATCACAATTACATACATATATACTCCTAATTTGATCATTGTAAAAGCTTAAAATATTTGACAAACTCAAGAAATATGTATGAGTATTGTAGATCATCATATAATTGATTAATTGGTAATGTTTGTATAAATAGCTACTATTTAAATCAAAAAAATATTACTATACTTTTTTCTACAACATTTTATTATCCAAATGTCATAATATAGTTTTTTTATCTAGAGTAAAATTTGGAGAGCCAAATATCATCAATAATATTACTCTTATTTTCATGAAAATATTAACAAAGAGCTTGTTTTCGACTTTTTCATCATTAGCAAACATAACGTGCACTAAAATTTGCTTTACATAAAATTTCAATCAGTATGTCTATGCTCCTCCGTCTCAATAAATTTATCTCATTTTCTATTTTAATCTCTCTCAATGTATTTCTCCAATTTCTATTTTTGAATATAACTTCAATTCTCTAACTCTTACGGCCCGTTTGGTTAGTGGTATTAAATGGTGGTAATGAGAATGATTTATAGTGTAAAATTTCATCAAAAGTTCTATATCATTCCCATGGTAATAAAACTTTGATCACAACTCACAAGAAAGTTTTTTTATTTACAAATTTCTATTACCACCTAATACCACCTAATACCACCTCTCCCAATGGTAACACATTGGATTGAATTTTATGATGAAAATGAGATGATTGAAGTTGAATAAGCATGACCATCAAGGTACGAAAGAGATTTCTCAACCAAAATTACACTAATTTTTCATTCTCATTATCACCGTTTATTACTACCTAACAAACGAGCCATTAACAGTCTCTCTTTTATAATTTTCAACACACTAACTCTTTAATCTCTATGTTAAAAACAAACAGACTAAATAATTAGAACAAAGGAGTATTAGTTTATGTCGTGATAGCAATCTGAGCTGAGACACAAATTCTTAAATGAGTTTTCTCATGGTAATATCATTTTTATTAGGCTGCTTTATATCATACAGTATATTAAAAAGCTTGAAAATTTTCAAGTGTCAAAGTTAAAGAGAAGTCTGCAAAATGAAATTTCATTGGCTAAAGAAAAATGACATAATATTTGATCTTGGCCAATATCTTTACAATAAAGCATCTTTGACTAGCATTTATTTATAGTTAATTGAATAAGTTAAAGAATATAATATATTACGTAATATATTATAACAATTTCTAAAATACAAAGATAATTGATACATATGACTGTTAAAATTGGGTATTTCTACTGCATAATATCTCTAGTTTTATTTTATAAGGTCATATATTTATATATGTCGACGTTAAAAAAATCGTGCATTACACAGATTTCTAAATTAGTATATTATAGTTTTAAAGTGATTAATTAAAAAAATTAACTAATATATAGGTCGGCTTATTCCCTATAAGGAGAATGGAGATAGATTATAATTTAATTTGAGTAGGACTTTGGAAGTATGTTTCTACTTAGTAATAAGGTCAGATTTCATTAAATTTGGGAGGTTGGCACTTGGTCTAGTCTTCGTCTAATTCTGCGTTTTGATCAATTTTATTTGGATTCTCCGCACACCAAATATGAAAACTAGCACTACTCCCTCCTCTTTGTCACAAGTAATAAGTGAAATTACTAATTATTTAAATTAAATCGGAAAATAAGAAAAAAAAATAAAAAATAAATGATCAAAATAGAGAAAATAAGTTTATGAATGAGATTAAAAGAAAAATAATAGAACCATTTAAAAAAATTAATAAAAATTAATAGGATGAACTAATTAAAATAAAAAATAATGCTAATTTAGAAAAAATGGAGCACTCACTTTAATTGTTTTCAAACTATTGAGTATACAATTAGCTTGCCTGTTGCTCATCACAAAAAAAAATTAAAGTATAATTAGTTGCATTTTTAAAAAATATTTTAAAGTATAATTCAAATGTCAATTTCTATAAAAAAAAATACGTTTTACAAAAAAATAAATAAATTATATATTAAAATTATATATATTTAGACTAATCAAGTATATAATTCATACTAGTATATAATATATCAATGAAAGTAATGTTTAAAATTTTCGTTTCTCGATCTTTTTAATCATCTTCTAGGAACTTTGTTAATGGAATGTCTTAAGGTGTTTGGTAATTGTCTTTTAAATTGACTTATGTCGTTGATTGATCCAAAAAAGAAAAACATCATTTGATAAATGGTTTTTCAGTCAAAATGAAAAGGCGATTAAATTTTTCATTACCTTTTATCTTGTTGGTCCATTTTTCTCTAATAAATAGCTAATAGTTTGTCTATTTTTTTATGAAATATCTCTTTAAATAGTTAACTTATGTAGCTAATTTAAAAATCAATACCAAAAATTAACACTTTGAGCTGGTCAAACAAGTCAACTAAAGCCAAACATTTTTATTTCTAGTGATTGCAACTTGCGTGCTCATTACTCCTAACTTTTATGAAATGGGAGTGAAATAGAAGTATTTATCTACAAAAAGCATAAAATTGGTCTTATTATTATTATATGACTTATATGAAATTATTCAACACATGTATATGTAATCATTAACAAAAACATTTTACTATATGTTGAATTTTGAAACTATAAACTTACTATGTCAAACACAAATTGATCAATAATAAAGTCATAAAATCAACTAGGAGTATTATAATATTAAAGATAAAGTTTGTCAAAATTTTCAAATTTCCACCATAAATGTCATGTTTATTGTACTCATCGTACAATAAAAATTTATCATTATGGTGTTTTTAAAGCTATTATTTTAAAATAAAATAAGAAAAAGCCATAAGATATAAAAAAAAAAAAAAAAAAAAAAAAAAAAAAAAACATATTTCCGCTATTTTTTTGATTTTAATACATATATAAAATAGAAAAGTACACTTCAATTTTAACAATACACCAAAATTAAAGAGACCAATTCCAAGAACTATAAGACACTCAATTGATGACTTGATGTACGTTGTTTAGCTTAATTCCAAATTCAATGTGTCTTAAGCTCTAGCAAAAATATCTAACTATCCTTTTTTTTTTTTTTAAGTAAATATCTAACTATCTTTTCTACTTGAATTTTGATGCTTTTAATATCTAATCATGTATTGAATATATTAATTATCTAGTTATTATTTTGTTTAGTTTAGCTATACTAAATTCAAATTTATTAAATTATATCATACTTCATTTAATATTTATCGTAGTATATACAAATAAAATTCAAATTATAACTAAGCGCTGATAATTTAAACCCTAATATTATTCAATGTGACTATATAATAATTAGTCCTATTCACTATCAACTAAAAAATCGACTATCCGAGAATCATGATGAACTCACAACTAACTCAATTATATCCATTTATTTGCATAAGGAAAGATATAAGACAAGAGTAAACTGATAAGTTTAGACATAATGATACAACACATTACGATTCAGAATACAATTTGACACAATATAACTTAATATAAGTCACGATAAATACAATAATCAGCACAACATGACATATGGTTGCCCACGATACTAATTTCAAGGTTAATTAGAATTACTTCCCTCCTTACATTATATTTATTATATGATATCTTGATCATTTATAAATTAAACTATGCGTATTTAAAAATTTATAAAAATTTGCCCATCATGAAAGTATATATGTGATTAGCATAATCAAACAAGATTTCATTTTACAATATTTTGTTTTTACATTAGCAACAATATATAAATTAAGTTTGAACTATAAATATTGTTAATAACAGTAATGTAACAAGCTTCTCGAATGGAGAAAGTTGAAAATGAGATCGTACATTAGTTGAAAAATGCACTATTTTCGCAAGAGGAACCTAAATTCGATTTTTGCTAGAGGGCTTTGATCCTAGCTCTCCCCTCCAACAGTCTATTACTTTCTCCGTTCTGAAATACTCGCTACATAAGATATAACGGTATTATTTCATCTTCAAGCTTATTTTATATATTGCAGCTAATGTGTACGAAGAAATATAGTCAAGTGGATCTTGTTTAAATCGTCTGATTGCATACTTTTATTATATCAAATTTTTGTAACTTTTAGTTAATAATTGTTTGAGATATGTGTGATCAAAATCACACATTGGATTGCGTAAAAAGTGATATGTAGTAAGTATAATGGAACGGAGAAAGTATGTAATGAATATTAAAAAAAATTATACATGGGCTAAATAGCTTAATAATAGGGAAATTTCATATGATAGCATCCAGTTTTCATGAAACGCCAATGGTAGCACTTTTGTAAGATTTTTCCACATGGTAGCATCCAGTTTATACACTATCTAACTGTCGTAGTATTTTCCGTTAAATTCTTGTTAATTTCCGTTTAATTCATCATTTTGTAAGATTTTCCAACATGGTAGCATGCAGTTTTTGCTTTCAAATATTTAATTCACCGATTAATTTATCAACGCCCTTAAATGTTGTAACGATTAAGTAGATGTGTATTAGTGCTTGGAACGCACCTTTTGAACTTATGAAATGTATTTTTTGAGCTTATAAAATGCGGCTTTTGAATTATTTATTAGTGTTTGTAATGCATCTTTTGAACTTTATAATGCCAATAATTTGATTGAAAATAAAATTGTTACAACATTTAAGGGCGTTGATAAATTAATCGGTGAATTAAACATTTGAGAGCAAAAATTGGATGCTACCATGTAGAAAAATCTTACAAAATAATGAATTAAATAGAAATTAACAAGAATTTAACGGAAAATGCTACGGTAGTTAGACAATGCGTAAACTGAATGCTATTATGTGGAAAAATCTTACAAAAATACTACTAGGGCGTTATAGGAAAACTAAATACTACCATCTCGAAAAAGTGAATGGTCAACGTCAAACTGCAATCCTGTAACAACGCACGTACCTTCCTGGCGCACATCTCACCCCAGTTGTGACGCACTCGTTCGCGTAAAATGCAGTTAGCTTCATATTCCCTCACCATTTTCCAACATTACCCTTCTATAATCATCATTTAAATACACAACAGACATCCTACCCATTAACCAAGTCGTCATTGTATCCGTTACACTTCCTCCCGTTTCTCCTCACTCTCTTTCTCTTTCTAAACCTCCATTGTCAGAGAAACCACCGCGAATTTTTTCTCTCTGAACCTCCTAAAATGGCGACGAGTCCAGAAACGAAGAAAAGTTGGTTTGTGAAGAGGTTGATGACCAAAGAAGCGTGGAGATGGCGAGTATTAAGCTCTGGTTTTAGGTTTAAATGGAAGAAGCTTAATAAATTTAAATTCTCGTTCCTTCAAGATTTGTTGTTCAAGTTTGTTTCAGTTTTCGAGGCAATTTTCCTTGTTTCTAGTCTCTGTTTCTTTTACCTCTGTTGCGGCTGCCAATTTTGACTTAAAATCTGTCACATCTCATCATCTCGCTCGCTGTTGTTTGTAAGTAATTCAGTTCATGGAGTATTGTTCTTCCTGGAGAAGAAGAATTCGTCTGATCTACTGCACTTTTTCACTAATATCTCTATAAATTGTAAAAGAAAAACTAGAAATATTAATTTATTTTTTTCAGTTGTATTCTGTTTTTAAAAATGTAATTTCTTTTGTATAGCATCCTAATCTAATTAGAGCTGCATAAATTAAAACTTATTGTCATTTTGTATTAGCAGTACACAGCTTTTGTTTTTCTCTGTTTTGATAGAAGTATGTACCAATTTTTACCATTGATTTGCAAGTCTGTATTAGGCAAATATTTTATATATAATTGTTTTAACAATCAAATTGTAATAAAATAAAGTAGTCCTACTAGTTCTTTTGAAAGTAGAATTGTTAGGTCAGAAAATAGGGGGATAAAGGAACACGCAAGAAAAGGTAAGCGGGATTCCTGAAGAAATGAGTTGAGAAAGTTGAAATTTCAGCATTTTATGTGAGTAATGAATGTTAGGCACACCATGATAAGAAAAGAATTAGAACTTTAGAAGTGCCGAGTGCGCTTTGAAAAGAAGGAAAAGGCCTTGACACACTGTATTGTGAGTATTCTATTAGCAAAGTTTATAAAATCATAAGTATTTGGCTGTTTTTAGTTTTTAATGGCTAACACTTCTCAACTGCTCAAATCATAGTGTACGGAGGAATAGCATATTAGTACCTCTGTTTAAGAACAAAGGCGATGCGCAAGTATGCGTTAACTACAGAGGTATTAAACTTCTAAGCCACACAATAAAATTATGAGAAAGAGTGATAGAGAGGAGAATTAGACAGGAAACGGTGATTATAGAGAACCAATTCGGTTTTATGCCAGAAAGGTCAACCATTGAGGCAATTCATGTTTTGAGGAGACTAATGGAGAAATATTGGGAGCGAATGAAAGATCTGTATATAGTGTTGATTGACTTGGAGAAAGCGTATGATAGCATACCATGACGTGTCATCTGGGATAGCCTCAAGGATAGAGGTATTTCTTTAGTGTACATTGAGACTATACAGGATATGTATGACAGAGTTTTGACTAACATTCAAACACCGGTGGGGATAACAGAGCGTTTTCCGGTTAAAGTTGGACTACATCAGGGATCGGCTCTAAGCCCTTTCATTTTTACTGTCATTATGGAAGAGATTTCTAAATCTATTTGGGAGACGGTACCATGGTGCATGCTATTCGCTGACGACATAGTGCTGGTAGCAGAAACTAGAGAGAAGGTTAGTAATAAATTGGATGAGTGGAGGGAAGCTTTAGAAAGCTAAAGAGTTGCGCACTAGTCATACGAAGACCGAGTACTTGCGCTGTGACTTTAGTGGGACAGCACCGGTAGGTGAACCAGAGGTGTCCATTGATGAAGCAATTGCTAAAAGTACGACCAAGTACAAGTATTTGGGATCGATCACTCAAAGGGATGGGAAAATTGACGGAGATGTAAATCATTGTGTACAAGCGGGTTGGCTCAAGTGGCGAGCAACCACCGCATCGCGGTGCTATGTGATAGGAAATTCCCAAGCAAGTTAAAAGGAAAATTCTACCGGGCAGCAATCAGACCTACTCTGCTATATGGGACCGAATGTTGGCCTGTAAAGAAGATTTTGGAACATAAGATGGAAGTTACAGAAATACGTATGCTGAGGTGATGTGTGGGCACACATTGATGGATCGAATTAGGAACCAAGAGTTTAAGGACAAACTAGGGGTAGCCCCTATTTCTAGAAAAATGCGCGAAAATAGATTGAGGTGGTTTGGACATGTGCAGAGAAAGACTTTCGCCGCCCCTGTGAGGAGGGTAGAAAGCATTATAGTAGAGGGTAATAGGAGTCAGGAAGACCCAGGAGAACTTGGGATGAGCAAATAAAAGTTGACTTACATGAGTTAAACCTCTCTGAGGGCCTAACTAGGGATAGGGGTAGTTGGAGGCGTCATATCCATGTTTTAGACTACTGATGTCCTCTTAGATTATCTTTTGGTGTTCTTGCCATCTTGCTTCTCTCGTTTCTTTTATTATTAAGTTTTTGTTTTCTTCTATTTTGTAGTTGAGTTCTACTTATTTATTTTATTTATATGCATTTATTTATAGTTGAGTTCTCTTTATCTTTCTCGAGCCGGGGGACTCCTTTGGCCGTGCTCTCCTCTATGGGTATGAGTTGCCGCCGTCCTTCTGTCTATAATATTAAATTTTTATAATTGTATAATTTTTAACGTTAGATATAAATAATTCGACAAACGAATTGAAATGCAAAAATATGACAAAATTTAAGTTATTTTTTGTAATTTAAGCGGTTATTAATTCTCTTATGACGGACGACCTTGCATAGTTGAATTGGGGAGACTTGGTCTCTCTTGATCACATTTTCTATAATGTCTCTTCTAATAAATGCTCGCTATACAATTTACAATTAATATGACAAAATTTTGAGTTCTAAATTCTAATAATAGACTTCGGTCAACTTCTAAAAATTTACACTAATTATCAAAATCAATGTTACGACATATGTCATAGTCATGTTGCAACGTAAACAATCATTAGCCCAAAAATTTTGAATTCTAAATTTGATCACTCAATTCAGATCTTATTTGGTTCGTATATGAGTTAAATCGAATATAACACTGTTACATATCAATATCACACCAAGTTAAATTTGATTTTGAATTAAGTCAAATTTATAGTAAGATTTGTTTCGGTGATGAAACGAGGAAATGTAAAAGACACTTAAAATACTTGGAGATAGGTGTAATCGGGTACAATCATCAATATGCTGAAAATGTTTATGATCCTTCCGCTGATGAGACCTCAAATCCTGCAATACAACGTTAGCCTTGTCCGGGGGTGATTTCCCGGAAAACCCCTCCGACGCTCAAGTCAGATCGGGAGACAGAAAGTAATGAATATATGATAATGAATGAATACAAGATTAACGGATTGTAGGATGAGTTCAGATCAATTGAAGGAAAATTTGGTTCAGTATAGATTATACGTAGGAGGGTGAATATTTATTGTGGTGTAACGACAGCAATATAAAAGCTTAGTTCGGTGCAAATGATGACGCGACATGTATTTATAATGGTAGAATGGAGGTTGGATGGTGAATTAATGTGGGAATTATGGGTATGATGGGTGAGTGGTAGGTTATGATGAGTAGTGGGTAGTTATTTTAAAAAGTTATTGAATCGAGTTGGGTGGTTAGGGTTTGACTAAATAAATTACGGATTTATTTATTTGAACTCATAACAAGATTTATATTAATCAATACGGCTAGAGTCAAACACATTCCATTAAACTTTGGATTAATTAAGAGATGAGTTTCTATTCAGTTCTAATCATGATTACTAGTCCAAAAGTAGTGACTTTTAGATTGGGCATGGTTTATTGATGATAAGAAGAACACCTCAAGCTACACTTTTATATTAGAGAATGGATTATTAACTTGTAGATACAATAGTCAAATCGACAACAAAAGCAGTATTTACTAGTATAGAACTCGTATAATGCACGAATTAATATATATATATATATATATATATATATATATATATATATATATATATTAAAATAATAATGCAAGTATATATACTATTATTATTAAATTTATTAAATATATGACCTTTTTAGATCAAAATATAATTACTGACATTTTTTTAATTATTTACCCAATACATAACTCTTTTTCATTCAATTGAACAAATTAAATTCTAAATTAACTAAATAGAATTACGGTAGTAAATTATACAAATACTTTACCTAATTTAGCTCCAATTTTAAACAAAAAATATTAGATTCTAAATTAGATAAACATTTCATGTAATCAAATATCATCTACTTTACATAATCTTTTGATCTTAATTAATTCCCATCCTAAGACAAAACATTCATTAAGTCAAAAATTTTACTATATTTATTTTCTTAATTAATGTTATATGTTTAATTTATTCATTTACCATTTTTAGTCATACTAATACTAAAAAAAATTAATTAATATGAGATGTTATCATTTCACACCTAATGATATTTTTCCAATTGTCAAGCCTCTTTAATTAGAAGATGACACTTAAAATTTTCCGACACTTTTATAGTATTGTATAATTGTATGATATGATTACAGGCTTTACAGCTTATAAAATTGCAAGTCAAACAATATGGCTAAGAACAATAATGATAGATATTGGTGAAGCTCAAGAAAGAACTGCAGTTATCATAGTGAGACTGATTCAGGGATAGTAATTTCTAAGAACTCCATTTTACATCGTAAGATAAAACATATAAAAGTTAAATATCGTTGTGTCAAAGAAATTTAGAATATTAGTGAAATCAATGTAGTTGAGATTAATAGAGAACACATGTTGGCTCTTATTTTCACCAAACCCCTTTCAAATAGTTGGATTGAAAACCAAATGTCTCAAGGATGAGTGGTAAGTGATGATATTTTAGATATATACTTTAGTTAATGAGACTTTTAGAATATATTTTTAAATAAAGTACAAGTATAAAAGAACACAAAGAGATAGGGACAAAATACTGAAAATTTGAAATAGTTGAGCAAAAAAAAATAATAATAATTAAATAAATTAAGTTTTAAAAAAATCCCAAAAGTAAGCGTGAAAACCCCAAAGCTGTGCTCTTGAGCTGTTCGCAGTTAGTAACTGCGAACAGCATATAAGACAAACTAGTTGTTCGCAGTTAGTAACTGCGAACAGCTATTTTGTCTTATTTGTTGTTCGCAGTTACTAATTGCGAACAGACTTGTTCTACAAAAACGCAGGTCAGTTTCCTTTGTTCGCATTTTACCCAATTCGCAAAACCCTTAATTCATTCGACATTCTCCCTGTAAAACGATTAATTCATTCTATCAAATCTTGCATTCTTCTTTCAATTTGGCACTTCAAACTTAGTGTGGGATACTCTAGCTTGCTCAAAGGTAAATTTTTTTGTGTTTTTTTGGTGTGTATTTTGGTTTTTAGGGTTTTAAACAAATTTGTTTGTTTTTTCAAATGTAGGTTTCTAGTTGTTAAATCAAGATTAATCTTAATCATCCATAAGCATTGAAGGTAATTTTTAATTGTTTTTATAGCTTTATGTTGGATTTTGAAGTAATGTTGTTGTATTAGTTGAATATTATTAGAAATGTTGATGTTGATGTTGGTATTAGAAATATTATTGGTGAACTTATGAATTGATTTATTATTTGGATTTTACGTGTATTATATATGTATGAACTTAGCTACGTTATGGATTTGAATAATTTTTTTAGACCGAAAATGATTATAATCAAATGAATATAATGTACTTGTATGGGCATGAGTTGATGTTGATGTTGCTTTTCTTTGTTTAATGTAGAAAATGGCATCATTTCGCGTGACTATAGTATGTTTTTGGAATGGTTCTATTAGAGAAAATAATGGCAAAGTTCATTATGTTGGGGGAAGACGTAAGTTGTTTGCTTGCAATTCGAACATGGATTTGAACCACTTTAGACGTTTTATATGTTCTAAGATTGTATTGAACCCTACTAGAAGTACCGTAAATATAAGCTTTAAATATGCTTTGAGTGGAGGATTTATTGCCTTTCCTATTGAGGATGATGAGGCTATAGATGCGATGTGGGAGCATTCAAAGTAATACTAATTAAAACAAACACGAACACAGCAGTAGAGGCGATGGATCTAGCAGCTCCAAGACCCCTAAATCCTAGTGTCTTGACCATGCAGCATCAACACAGGAGTACTCCTCTTTGGGATGCCCAGGTTAGGTTTACGATACTTATGATTTACATTTTACTATTGCTAACATACAAGTAAGTTAATTATATTTCAATATTCATAGGTGTCTGATGCGGAAACGTTGGGCACCAGGCATCCAGATTCCGTTCCATGGGTGATCGATGATAGAATCATCCCATACTTAGAGCTAACGAGGTTATACGACTTTCATCTCGTCGCATATGGCAGAGTTGACCGTGCCATTATCACAGCACTGGTCGAGAGATGGCGTCAGGAGACACATACATTTCATCTCCCTCTCGGTGAGGCTACCATCACATTGCTTGATGTAGCCTTACTAATGCGGCTTCCCATAGAGGGACGTGCTGTGTGTACAGGCGGACGCCAGCTATCAAGCTGGCGTGACATGGTGCATCGCATACTGGGAGAGTGCCCTCCACCGGAAGTGATCAGGGGGAGCGGTTTGCGATGCACTTGGTTAGTTCAGACCTTCTAGCAACTCCCCGGAGATGCTGATGAGGCGTACCTCTTATACTTGATAGGAGCTGTGTTGTTTGCAGATAAAACAAGCAACCAAATACAGCTCCTATACTTAACTTTACTTGACGACTCGTGGGAGCGCATCGCCGAGTATAGCTGGGGCTCCGCAGCCCTAGGATACTTGTACAGGAGGCTTTGTGGTGCTGCTGTAACAGACTCAAAATTCTTAATTTTAATCTTCCGATTAATTTATTCTGAATTTTCAATTCAAATCTCTAATCCTTTGATTATCTATTTCAAACCCTCTTTAATTCCTAAATCTTTTCCGATTTGTAATTTCTTTCAAATATTAAACTTTAAAATAGTATTTTGTTTAAAATCTTTTTATAAGCACTAAAATATTATTTTATTATTTTATAGTACAAAAAGTAAAAATTTTATTATTATATTCACGGTTTTGTAAAACGTTACTTTTTAACTTTCTTCCTTAAACTAACATTACTACTTATTATTATAACCTTATAATTTTGATGTAATTATTTTTTTACATAAAAATGAGTCGTATTTTTATTATTAACATTAAGTATAGTTTAAGCAAAATTTTAAATGAACTACATATTTTCATGATTAAATTTACCCATTATTTTAAAGTATATTCACTTGTACATACTAGAACAAAATTTTGATGAACCAAAATCCTTTCTAAGGTAACCCATGATGTTCATCACTTACACAAGCTATCACCATTTTCTTACACAAGCTAACCTTTTCTACATTCCAAACTCTTACACATTCACTTACACACTCCAACTCTTACACATTCACTTACACACTCTAAATCACTTACACAAGTTAACCTTCTTCTATACTCCTAACACTCTTTTTCATACAATCTAATGAACTACAAAGTTGCCCAAACCCATTATAAATACCCCCCTTAGCCATGAGATCACTTACACCACCATCATCAAATCTTTCTAACATTCTTTCTTATACTTTCATTTCATTAAAATCTTACTACATTAATACCTTTATTAATTGAAGAAATTAAAGAACATGGAGCTTAAAACACTCTTTATTTAGCTTAAATCATCATCATTATTTTGGGAGTTGGGATTAATTATCTTTGGAGCATTATTATCTATCTTGGAGGATCTTATTTCTTATTATTTTCCTAATTAGTACTTAGTACTAATCCTTGGTGTTAGTATGGTATAACTTCTTACCCTACTCTTTTTGTGGAATTTTACATTATATTTACTTTATAATATGCAAAATATGAAATATGTTGATATATTTTAGTGGAATTTAGTTTAATGAAATTATGATCAAGATTATATTAAGTATGTGTATGCTAAAAGTATTTTTAGTATGTTAATTTAATAATCTTTGAACAATTTAGGAAGTTGAGTGCAAAATTATATTCTAGTGATATTAAGCATGATTTATGTTATAAACTAGTGCTAGTATATTTATGAGTTATGTGTTACATTAGAAATGTTATTATATTTAAGAATTTATTTTATGTTAGAATTTTGTATTAATATGTTTATGTTAGCCTTCAAACTAGTTTATAAGGTATTAAGTTATTTTATGAACGTATTTTTACTAAGTATGATTATATTAAGAATATTGTTATTATACTTTATTCTGAGATTTAAGTTTATCCTTAAAGTTATAGTAAATTTCTAAGTTATTGTGTAAAGTTTTTATTTTTTTTAGTGGTTATGTTAATTAATTAAATCTTGAATTTACTATAATAAATTAAATGAAGTTGTTTTGTTAGTGAAAAAGGCTCTAAAATACTCATAGACTATTCGACCATTATCATATTAAAAAGAAAAAGAGTTTGATTTATTTTTTTTATATTATTATAAGATACTTTATGATAATATTAAAATAAAATCTTAAAAGTTATTTTTGAGAAAGCTTTATAAGTTATTAAATATTGAAGTGATTTTCTTGAATATATTAGATTTCATAAATTAAAAAAAAAATAACTTTTGTGACATTTGATTACTATTTAGTACAAAATAATATTTTATTTGCTAACTATTTGACCAAAATTTATATAAAAAGATGTAAAAGTATTTTTTAAACTTGTTCTTAAACTTTGTGTGAAATATTGATTTTTGTGAAATTATAAGTTTTATTTGTTTTATTACTAGAATGTTGATTTTTGCGAATCTAATAAGTTTACTTGTTTTTCGAAACTTGAAATAATTATTTTTTTTAGTAAACTTGTTGAATTTTGAAAACTTATCCAAAGGTTGCAGTTTAACTTGAATTTTAATTAGAATGCTTGATTTTGTGAGGAGAATAAAGTTTTATTTATTTTAAAGTTGGAAAATTTGATTTTGGGAACTTATTTCAAGAGAATAGTTGCTACTTGTGGAAAATACTAATTTGGAGACTATTAATAAAATATTAAGTTATTAGTGTAAATTTAATGACCTATTAAAATAAAGTTATAAATAAAATTTAATGTGTAAAAATTAAGTAATGAACATATAAAGACGTAAAGGTAAATTAAACGTTATGATTAAGAATTATATTAAATAAATGAAGTTACCACTTAGGTTGGTCAAATTCAAATTCAAAGTCAACTTGGAGTAATAAAAATGTGATGTACTTGTGTGAAATGTATTTATTGAATGACCCTGATAGTAAGGTAATGTCGAACCATGGACCGGCATGTAAAATCCCGGCGTCCGTGTTGGCCGGCACGTAAAATGCGGTGTAAGACAGGGGGTTCGCTACCTATCCTATAGAGCTCGAGCATAAATATTGTATTGAAGGGGTGACGACTCCCACCACAGTTAGGGTTTAGGACTACGGTTCTCACCTAACCAGACCCTTACATATATCAGGTGTCATATTGATGTGTTTGTTGATCAGTGATAAACTTGATTAGTGTTGATGCTATGATGCATGGTACGGTTATGAGTATTAACCAAATGAACTTACTCAAGTGTTAAGATTACCGAATTGTATAAGTGGCAGTAACGTACTTCTGTCAGAATCGAGAATGGTATCTTAATGACTTAAAAGTATGTAACAGAAAACGAACATGGTAAAAAGTATACGATGGTGTCAATTAAGTATAAGTTCGTACTTAAATTATTATTTTGTAAATGTAGCGTATAGTTTCCGTATTTTGAGTTGGATAGGAAGTTATGCTCGGCGTTAAGCGCTGACCGATTCAATCGGCTGTCATCCGTATCATGGATGGCAGCATTTTGCAGGATTTAGTTCAGGTTCCGATCCAGGCCGCAGCAATTACTATTTATCGAGAACTTAGCTGCTTTTTGTATCTTTATTGATGACTTGATGATGATGTATTTTTTTTTTGAGCAAATAATATTTCTTATCAGAGGTAATAATATTTTACTTTTGTTTTAAACAGTTTTAGTTTTTTTTAATTTAAAGTTTTTAACAATTCGGCATTTTGAGACTTTCGCAATATTTTTTTTGTATTAAACATTATTATTAAATGCTAATTATGTATCGAGATTGGCGCACTTGTTACAGCTGCCCATAAGAACGTCAAAGAGATTGCAGGACCACTAGTCATATTACATGTAATAACAATAACATTTAATTCTAATCCACATTTGGTTAATTACATACTAATTATATTTGCGATCGTTAGCTGTGGGCGTGGGAGCATATTCTTATCGACCAACCTTACAGAACCGTTGGTCATGGTGATACTGCTCCTCCACCACAACCCCCACCTGATGTTGCGTATGGTTCGAGGTGGAATTTTGCACGCCGGACGCGCAAGCACACCGGTAGCGGTCTAGGATTCTACCGAGATCAGTTAGACCTGCTACGACCCAACCAGGTAAACATTTCAGTACTCATTAACATTAGTACAATTTAATCAACATATCACTTACCTTTTCATAACATGTATTTTAGTTTTTGTGGGACCCATACCCAGCAGAAGCCTACGCAGCTGTACCCGAACACTCAGGGATTCATTCAGGGGCGTGGAGGGCTTTTGTGCCACTCATATGCTTCGACATTGTCGAAGTATATCTACCAAAGCGCGTAATGCGCCAATATGGGTTGGTACAGGGCATTCCACCGCCTTGTGACACTGAACCCCAGCTGCACCTAATTTCACGCAAAAATCAGGCTGGGGCAAACTGGATGGAGATCAACTGGCGTCACATCGCTCGTTGGGATGCTAGACTTGAGCTGCTGACACAAGGTGCGCCAATCCTTGTTCATGGCACACCTACTACACCAGACTACATGCCGTGGTTCCTCTCCATCACGCGTCGATGGATGACACCACGTGCCATCTTCGAAGCATTACATTACGCACCAGCTGCGCCTACGATGACCCAATTTGTAAGTCTTCATTTGCATTTATATTGTTAAATTGCCAATTAAATAATATAATGTTACATTAACTACATATTAATTGCAGGCACAAGGTGCGGCAGACGTGATGCGGTACAGCCACGAGGATCCGGTGAGGGAGATTGCCCATGGCATGCTCGTCGGTTCGCAGTTCCAGCACTTCATACCGGAAGTCGCTGCAGATTCCTCAACGACTACCGCCCATACGCACGTCTTATCTCCTGCTGATGACTACCATTTGGAGGAGATGGATCATTCATACCCCGTTGACGCTGCGGGGACTTCGCAGGCTGGGCCATCACAGCCATCACAGTACCAATCCCCTCCACTGTCAGGGTGACACCCGAACGCCTCTTACTATCGTAGGAGGCGAAGGAGACCAACTCAGTTGGATAGGGTAGATGAGGGTTCGTGAGCGTTAACGTTTAACTTTTGTGTATTTGGATCGACTATGTACATATATATATTTTTTAATTGATTTGTATATTTCAAACATGGGTGTATATATTTTATTGTATATGTATATGTTTAATTACTTCATCTTAGCCTCCAAGCTTTGACTTATTAATGATCGGAGTTTTGGCAATTAATCATGCCGCCTTAAAGATACATCGAATTGTAATTACTTATTATATTGTCTCTTGTGCAAATACAACAAACAACAACTCAAAAATAAAGAAAAAAAAAATATTAACCACCTATTCGCAGTTAGTAACTGCGAACAGCCATAAAAGACAAACTAGCTGTTCGCAGCTACTAACTGCGAACAGCTATTTTGTCTTTTATGGCTGTTCGCAGTTACTAACTGCAAACAGCTCCAACCCATAGGTATGGAGTTTTCACGCTTACTTTTGAAAATAGTTTGATTTTGAGTTTATTTAATTAATTTTTTTTTTTAGCTTACGTTTTTCAAAAATTCCAAAATACTCACATTTACAAAAAGCAGTTTACATATTATTGCATAAATGACGGAAAATAACATCTATTACACTTATGTCAATGCATCAAACGGCTCCAACTTAATTGGAATTTTAGAGTTACATGTACGCAATCTTACATAGTTTTGCATGCTAGTTTTTCTTACCTAAACAAGATAACCCTTTTGTTGTAGCTGGAAACCAGAAATTATGACTCATCTAATGAGATGGGCAGGTTCTTCAGACTTAAGGGGGAAAATGTTGAACCCCTTCAAAGTCTAGGGCCCTGGGTTTGAATGAGAAGGTAGAAGAAACTTGTTATTCAGACATGTTGATGTACGTTAACAAAGAGTCAGAGTTAGCAATCCGATATCCTGCACAAGCTTAATGTGAATCACAAAAACTCTCATCTTTCCTAAAGCATTAAGCAACACCTACGTTAGCAGCGGCATATCAAATCTCCCGAGCAGTAACAATCCCGATTGTGTGCTCCTCGGGATTAAGCACTGATATGCATTATCATCTAAATCTAGTCAGACATAAAAGAACCAAATCGTGCCAAGACTATAGACTTTACGTGTCTAGATATTGGTGAAGCTCAGTGATATTGATTCAGTGATAGTAATTTCCAAAAACCCTATTTTTCATCGTAAGACAAAACATATGAAAGTTAAATATTGTGTCAAAGAAATGTCGAATTATAGTTAAGTCAATCTAATGAGATTGATAGAGAACGTATGTTGGCTCTTATTTTCACCAAACCCCTTTCAAAAGGTAGATTTAAGAAGCTAACTTACTTGGATTGAAAACCAAATGTCTTAGATATACTTTAGTTAAGAAGACTTTTGGTATACTTTTATTAATAAAGTACAAATTTTAGTCTAGATTCATAAAAAAACATAAAGATATAGGGACAAAATACTCGCACTTACACAAAGCTAATGTACATATCATTGCATAAATGACGGAATATAACATCCATTACACTAATGTCAATGTTATTAAACGACTCCAACTTAGTTGGAACTTGTAAGTTCAATACACGCAATCTTGCACATAGTTTTGCATGTAGTTTTTTTACCTAAACAAGAAAACCCTTTTGTTGCAGGTGGAAACTAGAAATTATGACTCATCTAATGAGATAGGCAAGTTCTTCAGACTGAAGTGGGAAAATGTTCAACCCCTTCAAAATCTGGGGTCCTGGGTTTGATTGAGAAGGTAGAAGAAACTTGTTATTCAGACATGTAGGCTAACAAAGAGTCAAAGTTAGAGTCAGCAACCCAGTATCCCACACAAGACAAATCAGAGGAAGAAGGGTAGCGGGCAAATCATACTCCAAGAAGTGGGCATAGAGAAATACACGCATTCAGAATATTCCCAAATGATAGGTTCCTGCAAAGAGAACAGTGAGTCACACTCTATACCAAATGTGAATCACAAAAACTGTCATATTTCCTAACGCATTAAGCGACACCAAAGTTAGCAGAGGCATATTAAATCTCCCGAGCAGTAACAATCCCGGTTATGTGCTCCTCGGGATTAAGCACTGTTATAGCTCCAATGGCCATCACAGAGCGTTGGCACCACAGTTAACAAGCTTAATGGTGTGGTGGCGATAATTGCTGAGGCTCGAAGCCTTGCTTATGCACCGGCTAATATGGATCAATAGAAAACTCTAAGATGGCTGTGATTCACTAAGGCTGTCACTCCTTCGCAAAAGAGAGAGGAAGGAGGCGGGATAAGAATGAAAAGGACAAGAATTTCAATTTCGGAATAGCCAAGAATCGATACGTTTGGTGGAGGAATAAAACATAGTACACACCTTATCCTGATGATAGGAATGAGGGCAATTTCATGAATTGATCAAGGTTCTGGGCTCAATTTTTTGTATCAACAACAAACATTTTACGAAAAAGCCAAACATGGCCTTGGGATTCTGATATGCAGTATCATCTAAATCCTAGTTATAAAGAGAATGTGAAGAAACACATCTCCCTCCAGACATAAAACCAAATGAACCAGTTGCCCTAGGCAAACAGAAACAAAATAGACCGTCGATTTAGGTTTAATGGGTGTTTGGAAAACTAACAGAGAACCCTATATATATTATAATTATTATTGTAAATGTGGACGTGTCATGTACTTTATAATTGATAAAAGAACTAATCATAAATTGCAAATTTTTTACATGTCTATTTCATTAACCAAAATTTTCAGATATTACGACCCTATCTAACTATAAGCCCTAGGCAAATGCCTACCTTGCCTATGGTTAGGAACGATCCAAACCAAATCGTGCCACGCGACTATAAACTTTACGTGTCTAGAACAGGACAGAATCTTTCAAATTTTGATTATTGAACTGCATCACAAATACAAGTAAACAATTGTGTCGTCCAATGAACTAACAACACATTAATGACATGTCCCGACTACACAAAGATGCCCTAAACTACATCACAGCATTATGTTCCGAAAGAAAAATAAATAAAACAGCTGCACAGGAATGATGTACAAAACTAATAGTAATAGACATGTTCTAACTGACAACTACTAATCACTAACTATACAAATTCTTCTTAGTTTAACAATCTCACCTGATATCCTGAAGTACGTAGTCCAACCTTACTAGTTCTATGCTGATCATTCGAGATTTCCCTCCTATCATTGTCTATTCAGACTCGAATTCGGATTCTGAATCTTTAGATTCTTCATACTCACCACTCTCCTGTGTGAAAAATCATCGCTAAAATAGTAGATTCTTCCACTAACTCAAAAATTAGCAAATCATAAACGGCTATGTATGAGCAAGTTTGTACCTTTCTTCTAATGTATTCTTCCATTGCCTTGTCAAATGCGGCTCTTTTTTCTGTTGCAAGGTCATAATACTTCACTTTTTCCTAATAAAGCCAATAAACAAATGAACACTATTATGCTTGACGATTTGGCAAATCTATCTGACAGGATTAAGGCTTTGGCTTTTTTTTAATTGTAAACAGCAATCATCAAATTCCAGGGTCATAAAATAAAATTTAAACTTCCTATCACAAGAGTAGATTCAAAAGGTTTAAAGAAAAATGTTTGGCGTTTGAAAAGAAGAAAGAAATAAGATTCAAAAGAGTTAGAAAGGGCATATGCCCACAATTTTAAAAATGCTGGAAAATTTAAAGGCACTTGGGATTTGAGGAATGAATTGTTATGAAATAATTTAAGGAAATTATCAATGGTACCCCTAAGTTTTTGCACTTTATCAATGTTACCCCTAAGTTTCTTCGATTATCAATGGTACCCTTATGTTATTGAGCGTCTTACAATCGTAACCTTTTCTAATTTTTTCCATCCAAAATCGTTAATTTTTTTCTTTTTCATTTATTTTTTAAATGTTTTAAATTTAAAAATAAAAGAAAACGAAAAAAGTTAACGATTTTGGACGAAAAAAATTAGAAAAAGTTACAGTTGTAAAAAGCTTAATAACATGAGGGTACCATTTATAATCGAAAAAACTTAAGGGTACCACTAATAAAGTGCAAAAACTTAGGGTACCATTGATAATTTCCCAATAATTTAATGAGGGCTAGCCACCCAGTTCCCCTAAAAAGCTATTACATAAATACTCCACATATAAGAAGGCCTCTCTTCTTTTCTTGTCGAGAATGACTCATAGGTTTCAGAAGTCCAACTATTTGAGCAGATACATGATACATCAGTGGACTCGCGTCATTCCGGCAACCATAAGTTTTCGGGAGTCTGGTCTTATCACTTATGGTGTCTAGAGTCTTAAACTCTAAAATGCCCTTGTTTCAGAACTAGGGCTTCTAATATAAACTATAAATGAACAAAAAGGAGGATTTTAGGTCGACGACATCATCGAATTGGAATGCGACTCTTGACAATCTATTTGTGTCTGTTCCACAATTAACAACACGTTCCAGATTGTAGTACGGGCATACGTCTCATGTTCTAGGATACAATGATCTAAAACATGCCTTAATTGAGACATTCACTACTGTTTTTGTTGTTCTGAAACATTAATGGTACCCACTGATCTACACAGCTTGTGCATGAGCTTGAGCTTCAAAATGTTGACATTTTTTCGATGACTATGTTAAATAACTGAATTCATATTCACATTCATAAAAAATTCAAAGTCAAATCAAAAAAATTGCAAAAAATATATACACAGGAGAAGTAATAGATACAAATTACAAATTATATTGCGACAAAAAAACACTACATATACCTCATAAGTCATGATCTTCCACTTCTCTCCACAAGCCTTTCCGATCTGTTGTCAGTAGCAGTTTAATAACACACACCAAATTGACAAGTAAAAGCATAACGGACTTGAAAAGAGAAATTAAAGAAAATTTCCCAGCTACATACATCACGCATTGACTTGACCTCTGGATTCTCTTCCTGATATCCTCTGCGGAAGTCTTCCCTAAAAAGAAAGCAACTATAACAGTAAGCGACTATAACAGTAAGCGAAGTACATAATACTGTCTTTTCACACCTATAATTCTCCCTTACAATGTCTTAAATAACAACCAGGCCTCTGCATAATAAAACTCCAAGTTTACAAGACTATCTAAAATTCATGGATCAACAATGTACACTAAAACATCTAATGACCTAGCTCAATCTGCACCACCAACGTATATGAACTAAGAATTGTGTGTTAATGTTGTTATTATTTGCTTATATTTTACCCCCAATTTTTACTTGCTTAAGCGTGACCACTTTGTTATTAATATTTAGGGAAATTCTTTATGGTACACTCTAGTTTCGAAATTTTTGCACTGTAAACAAAGTTTTTTTAATTATTATGGTAACCCTGTAGTTTCATATTGGTTTGTACTATGATCTAATTTACAAATGACATTGGGTTTTCTCATTTATTGAGTCATTAATCATCAAAACACTAAAATCTCTAACACTTATACGTCAAAGCTCAAATTAGTGTGATTTTGATATCCTAATCTACAACATTTATTAAAGAACACTATAATGTTGAAGATGATGGAGAGAAAAAGTGGCGATTTGAAGACCAAAGAACTACTTTATTTTGAGTCTTTGAGCACAAATGTTGGAGATTTTAATATTTTAATGATTCACAAATCACTAAAAGAGAATAACTCAATGTCATTTGTGAACAAAGGTCATTGTGCGAACCAATTTGAAACTAACAGAGTAATCATAAGGATTTTAAAAAATGATTACCATGCGGAAATTTCGAGATTAAATGTTTACCATAAGGAATTTCCTTAGCTTTTATAAGTAGGACACATTACCTTTCATTATGGTTTATTATACTCAATACTAATTTTGTTCGGATGAAAGGGAGAAGGAAAATAAATTAGAAGAAACGTGTAGAGTGAGAGAAGAGAGATTATATGATGGGTTGCCTAGCAGGAAAAAGGATAAAGAAGACAGAAGTGAGAATGGGGTATCTAGAAGCTGGCCGGTATTTCCTAATATTTATATGGTTTATGAGAGTTGACACATTTATAACAAAATAACACCACATTAATATTCCAAATATTAAGAACGAACAAGGTGGAAGAACATACAATACTCATCTATGAGAGCATGTACACAAATGCCATTTTCCTTGAACAGATGGACAAAGCGTGATGAACCTTGAATTGCTAAGATAGACCTAAAGCAGTAAAATAGCTTATTAGGTAATTTTAACTTATTTTAGCATAGATAGATGATTGGGTGGTCAAACCACCTACTAGTAATTCTAGTGTTTGGTAATTTAACTGGTTGAAACAACTTGTTATGAATAAGCTATTTTTGAACAAGTTGCTCCTAATAGCGTGTTCAACATCAATTGGTGAAACCATTTACTACAATCGGCTATCGGCTATCGGCCAATGTACATGTACAAGCCATTATTTTAGAGCATGAGCATATAATTTTTTCTAATGATAAAAAATAATCGTAACACTCCCCCATCTCAACCTTCCATCAACAATCTATTAACAATGGCATCACCTGATTTAACTATGAATGACATGAGAACAAACATTCATCTTCCGTTTTTCTCTTGAAACTAAAATTAATTCATTGATAAAAAAGTCATACGCAATCTACATCAAAATTAACAATAAGCAAATACATAAAATTTGAGATCAAACAACAATCCTAATATCCTCTATGTTAACAAAGACATTGCCACTTAGAAATCGTATTATTCATATAGCAACTGTTTCAAAACCAAGCCATTTCCAGAATGCATCCATCCCTAATCCAAAGAAGCAAGAGATATCCACTTCACACCTCCCAAACTTCCAGCAACTTGTTATTATAACAGGCATTAAGTACCATCTACAACCAACTTTTGAATTCCTCAACCCTAGGATTCAAATTATTATTGACCCTTAATCTAATCAGACAATCCCATTTGCTACTTCTAAATTTTTATAAGAAATTTCAGAAATATGATAACCCAATTCAATAAAATCAACTACAACATACCCAAACTCCTACTAATGTCAATTTCAGCACCAAACCAAGAAGAAAAATATGAATTTTAACAGAGATACGAAGAAAAAATGAGAAAAAAGTAGGAAAAGGAGTAAGTACAAGAAGAAGAAGAAGGCAGTGGGTGGCTTCTTTGGCTTATTAGGGTCAATCTTCATCTTCGAAGACGACTTAGACCTCTTTGAATTTTTGGGTCTTGTTTCTTTATCACATATTTCCTCGTCTCTTGCTTCCGTTGTTAAGGCTTGCGTTGGATTTATCCTCAGTTTGATTTTCCTAATACCCAGAAACTCCATTAAAACACAGATAAAAAGTTCTCGAAGAGTATATTTTTCTAATTGATTTTAAGGAGAAGAAGAGTGGATAAGAATTACCTGTTGGGCGTCGTAGTTGGGAATTCACCGGAGTTTCCTGCCATGCCAGAATGTAGAGCTCTCTTTGCCATTGTTCCTCTGGTCCAACTCTGTTGCTCACTGACGCTCGTAATAATCTATTTAAAACATCAAAATAGCCGAGGGGCTCCACGGCAGAAGCCGTAGCCCAAATTGGAAAAATAACTAATATTTGATCTCACATCCAACAACGGTTAGAGTAAGCTTGACTAATACTTCCTTCTTATTTTTTTTCAACATTGCTTTTGAATAAAAGTACTAAGAAATATCATTTTCAAGTAGATAATATTTTTAATATCACGAATAATAATAGATATAATGTTAATAATGTATAAATTAAGAATAAAATTGGGTAAAATAAAAAATTCTTAATTATTTTTGACCAAAAAAGATAATGTTGCAAGTATTGTGAAATATCTAAAAGAGAAAAGTGTTAGCAAGTAAATTAGAACGGAGGATATATAATATGTTTTATTGGCTACTCCTTTTATCACCAATTTTTTTAGAATGAATATTATCGAACCTACGTACAGCTAACTCTTCTCTTTTACACGTCTTGTCTTTTACAAGCTCATTAGCAATTTTTTTCACAATTTAGTATGATTCTTATTTGCTCCGACTTGATTCATGGGGAAAAAAGTGAATCTATATTGCGTAGTCAGGTTTATTTTGAAATATTGTACTATCCATTTTGGTTTATTTATAAGAGTTAATAATAATGATTGAAGATAATAAAGTTTTATCTCAGTAAGAACAATTATCGCTCATGTGATCGCTTCTCACATAGTTCTCTATTTCTTCAATTGACCATGTAATCAAAGTAATAATAACAATTATTATTATTATTAAAAATTAATATATATTTCGTATATTTATATGGGAAATAAAGCTATTTTAAGGTTAAAAGTTTTGAATTTAAATATCTAAATATATAATCTCACTCAAAATCGAAATCAAATTGGAGTTAAATCAAATAAAAATTTTGAAAATTTAACTTCAACGTAACTCTGACTAAAATTGATATCCGACATTATCTTTATTTAAATATTTAATTTTCTAGATTTTTCTAGTCAATTAAGTATTCTCTAAGATTGTTGTATACATACGTACATTAGGACGATTGTATCTACGTTCATCACTAATGGGCAGGGTTATTAAACCCATCATAAAAGGCTTTTACCTAAGACTCCAAAACCGCTAGAATTATTCAAAAAACCGTATTGATTGTGAGTTTGCGTATAGTAATTAAGTATAATTTAGACAAGTTGTAATCTAGAGTTAGTAAATTACATCACTTATATTATTTTTTTAAAATACGGGCAAAGCATAGTATATTAGAAAAACACTAAAGTTGTATTTGCGTAAATGAGTAGGAGCAAATCATATCTTATTCGAAGGATTGGGAGTTTGATTTAGCGCACAGCCAATGTGTTGTACATAAAATTCATGTTTGAATTCGAGTTGGAGTTATAAAATCCCGACTTATTATTCAAAAAAGCCAAAGTTTGTATAATTCAATTGAAATATGACTCATTGGCCGTTAAATGGTAACATCACTGTTAACGAAGAACTTTATACTCTCACATTTCTTCATAAATCACAATTTTTATTAAGAAAATTAACACCTACAATTACTTTTTCTAGTAATGAATGAGAATAATTTTCCAAGACTAATGTTGTCAAGCTTTTAACTCACAATTTAAAAAATCACAATTATAAAAATCAGTAGAGATCTTTCATCAAGTTGTTCGGAACTGTTTAGTTTAGTCAACCTATTCTTTGTTATTTGATCTTGTTTAAGGGACAAAAATCCAAGGATTTTACAGGTATTATTGAAGTTACTAGTTCCTATTTTAAACGTTTTATGTTTCTGAAATGAATTACAAAATTATTTTTGTTTTAGATTAGCAAACCCCCAAAAATTAAGATCTTTTGAGATTGATTAAGAATTAGAATTATTATATGAAAATCATTAAAATATTATTCTAGACAATGTGACAATTGATGCATTATGAATTTATGTAGAATTTAAGTCATGAGCATGGACAATTGGGCATATAAAACATTATTAGTGGTGTTTGTTCAGGTGATCGTGTCGATTTTAGACGAGTGTTATTCGGTACGGTTGTATTTCGAATCGGTTAGTCACAGTTCGGTTGAAGATCAGTTATTCGAGCTAAAAGGTTAGTATCGGTTCAGTGTCGATTCAAGTTCAAGTCGAGTATTAATCGATCTCCGATTGTCAACGGTTAATAATTGGTTCAGTTTTACATGTTACAGATCGAGTTCAGGTATTTTTATAAGTAGAATTCAACTAAGAATTACTACTTACTACCATCAAGTCAATAACAGATTAAGTTAGCCATTATTAATTAATAATAAGATTCCCTTTAAAGCAAAGTTATAATGCAAAGCAATGAGTGGTTATTATTTATTACTTTGTTAATTTTACTTGTTTGATTGTAAATTTAAATTAAAGTTCTATCATTTTTCATCTAATTTGATTAAAGTAGTTAAATAAATATTAATCATTAATTATTGAAAATGAAACCACGTATTTATAAATTTAATTTATTAAAATATTTATCATTTATCACTTTACCACATTAAATAATGAGATGAATAAATATAGTCGATCATGTTAAAAATTGGTTCAAGTTCACAGCAGTTCAATTAAAAATCTGTTCAGGTTAAGTCAATTTTAGACGGATTGAATTCGATTTCGAGCATGATTTGGGTCAGATATGACTCGGGTCCATCACTATTAGATTTGGGTAGTCTCTGTTCGACAACAAAAATCGATCACAGTTTGGGTTCAGTTTTCTCATTTTCGGTTGTCAATCGATTCGGGTGCAACTTCAATTCGGGTAATGTCCGTTCGAAAACCTAAAAACAACACATTTCGGGTCGATTTACTTTAGGTTTCAGTTCGGGTAGTTAATATAAAATGCATATGAATTTCTATGATAGGAAGGATCATTCTTAAACCAACGGGAAAAGGGTGTCTGATTATAGCTCTTACGCTTTTGAGTTGAGGTAAGATGGCCAAATCGTTTTAAACATGTACAGAACTAAGCTATAGCATTAGTAGCGGAAACCAAGCACAATAACATCAAGAAAGTACAGTTAGCTAGTGGTAGTGAAACCAGCAAAAAGGGACTGGAGGCCACTCTACCCAGAAATCAGAACATTTCACACATCCAATCACCATTAGAGGAAGATGTTAGGAATAGCATAAGAAAGCTCCATTCTACACTGCATTCATTCAAGCTTGCTCAAAGTGTACTGCACATGCTGACACTACCTAGAAATGGCATTCATAGCATACCTTAAACATCAACAATTAATTAAATTCTTTTACTTAAGCTACCCATAGCTTTTACTCATTCTCATCAATAATATTCACTTACAAGTGATGTGAACACTTCGAGAACAAACAAAAAAAACTCGATGCTAATTGTGCACTAGTCTAGGTAGGAAATTTGATACTAAAACGCATTGAACCCTAAAAGAATGAACAATCATGCAATAGAACCCATGGAGGTTCAATAAACACGATTCAAACTATCTACAGATAAACAAACTTGTAACCTAAATTCATCGAGCACAAATTCCAACAAATTTAAGACGCAAATTCAAAACATCAAAAATAAAATCAGCTATGCAGGATATAGTATATCAAAATACTCAAGGAAAACGAGAGCGATTAAACTATTATGACAAGCATTCAAAATTATAGATCCAACAGTAGCAAAACCAAAAACAGAGTAATAATTTAAGTCTAACTTTTCTCAATTCATAAAGCTAGCTAAGATACTCTGATGCAGAGTAAAGACAGAAACAAGAACAATCCCTCAATCAAACCATGATGAATTAATCACCGCCAGCCTTCTGGTAAACATAGGTAAGACCGCACTTACCACAATAATGACGATCAAAATGATTAGCCATGAAAGTACCAGCACCACACTCACCATTAGGGCATTCCTTCCTCAAACGCTGGACCTTGCCAGAATCATCAACCTTATAAAATTGAAGAACAGCAAGCTTTACCTTTCTATGCTTGTGCTTGATCTTCTTTGGCTTAGTGTAAGTCTTCTTCTTTCTCTTCTTCGCACCACCCCTCAATCGAAGCACCAAATGAAGAGTCGATTCCTTCTGGATGTTGTAATCGGCTAGAGTACGGCCATCTTCAAGTTGTTTTCCGGCGAAAATGAGACGTTGTTGGTCTGGTGGAATTCCTTCCTTGTCTTGGATCTTGGTCTTGACATTGTCGATGGTGTCAGAGGATTCAACCTCTAGGGTTATGGTTTTCCCTGTTAGGGTTTTCACGAAGATCTGCATTTTGTGGATGGAGAGAAGAGGCGAAATCTCTCTATATTGGTGATTTTGGGATTGAAGGTTTTAGGGTTTCGGTGATGGTAGGTTATTTATATGGCGGAGATATGGTAATTAGGAGGACGAGGGTTTGCGGTTTTGGCACTGTTAATTGGGCTTTTGGGACTTTGGTTTAACTATTCACCAAGTCCTTTTTACGAGTCTGGACAAGGCCAGCCCACCGAATTAGAAGTTCATTTTTATGAAATTCTAGGGATTGCAAAACAGAAAATTTGAAATGTATAAGACTTATTAAAAATATAAACAAAATAGTATAAATTTTAACTTTATTTTAAAAATAAGCGTGAAATTCTCAAATTTAAAGTTTCAGGCTGTTCGCAGTTAGTAACTGTGAACAGTCAAATAAGATAAAATAGACTAACTGCGAACAGCTATTTTACCTGTTATTGTGAAGCATGTTGTTCACAGTTACCAACTGCGCATAGGTCAAATAGCTGTTAACAGTTAGTAACTGCTAATAGCTATTTTTGTCTTTTTTGACATGTTCGCAATTACTAGCTGTGAACAGCCCCAGACCTTAAGTTCTTACTTTTGGAATAAAGTTGAAACCTATACTATTTTGTTCATTTTTTTGATAAATTGTCTTATACATTTCAAATTTTCTGCAAAACATGTCAGTCTTATATAAGACCGTCTCATCGCATAAGGTATTCATACAAAAGCCCAATTATTGAAAACATTAAAAAAATAATTTAAAATGATAAATACAAATTCTCATATGAGACGGTCTCACTGTGAGACCATTTTAATTGGATTCGCCCAATGTACATTTTTTTTAAAGTGATGACTTTTTATAGTCTTATATTTATCACTTATAAACTTAAAGTGATAGCCTACAATTTCAAAGTCATCACTTTGAGAAATGGGCTTACTTGTATGGACTTGTCTCACAGTGAAATGGTCTCATATAAGACGGGCTGAAAGATAAATTCTTTATTAAGATGGTCTCACCGTGAGACGACTTAATATGGGCTGGTCCAATTTAAATTTCTTAAATTTTAATGAAAACAACTTTTTTTATTTAGTTAACTACTATGTAAGTTTAACTTTGGGCTGCTTGTATGGGTTCGTCTCACAGTGAGACGGTTTCATACAAGACTTGTTCAAAAAAATGAAAACTGAAATACCACTTGTACAGGAAGAGTTTTTTAAAATAGTTTTGACCGACCTAAATAAAGTCGTCTCACGGTGAGACGGCCTTCAATAAAGAATAAGTATCGCAAAACTAGGTCTATGTGTGGTCTGAATTAGAATTTGTGTATGTGTTATGATGAGGCCGTCCTATAGTAAGATATGTTTTAAAATAACTCTCTTAAACAAGTAATATAGTTCGCCTTACATGAAATCGTCTCATCATGAGAGATGAAACGACCCCATATAATTTGTCAAGTTATATAATGGAAAAAACGCTAAAAAGTATCTAATAATTTCTTATTTTCAAAAAGTACCTTATAATAAAAGTTTTGCCAAAAAATGCATAACAATATTTTTTTTTTCCAAAAAGTACCAACTAATGACTGCTATTAGTTGACCGTCATCTTTTAGTTTAACCCAATTATACGCCTTTTGCTGCAGTCGATTTGAGATTCAATATTTCGGTTTAAAATTATGAACAGTGCAAAGAAGAGGAGAGAAAGGTGAAGGAGTGAGAGGAGCTCGAATATGGTGGGAAGTAAGCCAACTAACAAGCTCACGTGCACACCATTCGCGAGTCAAAGCAAATAAATGACGATGATCAAGTAATAAAATTTTTATTAGGTACTCATAAAAAAAAATTTACTATGTACTTTCTGGTAATTTTCCTTCTCTAATTGATTATTTTAAGATAAATGATTTATGAGTGATCTCACAGTGAGATCTATTTAGGGTGTGTTTGGTTGGTTATTGGAATGGGTATGGAATGGTATGAGAACCCATTCCAATGTTTGGTTGTCTAATTTTACATTGGGTTCTCATACCAAAAGGTTTCCCATACCCTTATTTTCCCTAATATCCCATACCCTCCTAACCCCTAAAGTTTCAATATCCATTCCTCCCATATACAAACCCTAATTCCTAATCTTTGCTGCTCTTCAATCTTCATCTCCACGAGTTCTTCTCTGATTCTCCTTCAATCTTTTGGATCTTCCTGCTCCTGCTCCTGCTCTTCAATCTTCCTCCGTACTCTCTTCTTCCTCCGTTCGCTGAAACTCAATCTTCCAAAGTATGTACCTTTTTTTTCTTTCTGCTTTTGATTCCCTTTTTAATTGTTAAACAATCTTTGTTTAGTGAGACTCAACTGTATTGGAGATTGCTTTTTTTATTTCACTTCGTCTTCCTTCTGCAATTTTTTTCAGATCTGCAACTTTGAGAACTTCGATTTCATGGATTAATTCACTTCGTCTTTCTGTTTTGCTTTGTACTGGATTTCATGGATGTTTGATTGCTTGGTTTATTTGAGGTTTTTGGATTGATTTCATGGAAATTGGAAATTGGGTCTTTGGAAATTGATTTCATGCAACATTTTCGCCATTAACCTTAAACCAGACAAATCAAGATTCACGACGTATCTTCTCCTTTATAGTTTTGTTCATCTTTCTCTCTGTTGCTTAGGGTTTTTTTTTTCCTTTTAATTTCTCAATTCCCCCAATCCTTTTATTTAATATTTTGATTCCCAGGTGCGTTTTCTGTTTTAATCTTACAATATAATGCTTTTATTCCATGATTTCATCTCAATTTGGTATTATTGTTCGTGTTGATTGTAATATAAGCCGGCTTTAATTACAAATTTCTTTGTCTGATCATTTTATTAAAACATTTATAGGTGATTTTCTGTGTGTTTACATGCTCAGTTTGTATTGGATTAATGCAAATGCTCATTTTGTTAACAATGTGAATTAGCCATAGTAATGATTGCTAGATTAATTTGATGATGCATATATACATTCACAGAAATGATTCCATCTCAATTAGCCATAGTAAGAAGAAGGAAGAAGAGACAAATTGAATTACTTGTACTTCTCATGGTTGTTAACAATGTCGTCACACTCATGTACTTGGTGATGTGTATGATGGGTGTAATTGTTTATGAAATTGAACGACCACGTTATAGCAAAATTGAGATGAAACACCTTAGACAAAAGCACTTGGATGCACTAATCAAGGATAGTGATATAGTCTGCAAAAGTGAACTTCATGTGAATAGAAAAACCTTTTATGTCGTTTGTGAGATGGTCCGAGATGTCGGTGGTTTAGATGGCACTCGAAATATGTCTTTGGAGGAAATTGTAGCTATGTTCTTGTACACATTGGCACATCATTTGAAAAATAGGACAATTGGAAGTCATTTCTTTCGAAGTGGAGAAAGTGTTAGTAGAAACTTCCACCGATGTCTTCTTGCCGTGTTAAAACTACATACACACTTGCTAAAAAGCCGACACCTATAACAGAAGATTGTGAAGTGGATAGATGGAAATGTTTTAAGGTAATAACATAATTTCATCTATATTATTTAAAAATCTACCCACTTTGTGTATTGTAATTGGATTACTTAATTTATCTTGCAAATAAGAAAATAGCCTTATTTCGTAATCTTTTTTTTTAATACATTATTGTTGTATAGGATGAATGTTGGTCAATCTGTTCAAAGTGGAAGAGGGAAAAACAAGCGATCATGGAATAAATCTGAGGAAGAGTGTTTGATTAATGGTTTGTTGGAGATGAGTGCCGATCCTTCATGGAAAGCTGATGGGAGTTTCAAAGGTGGTTTCAAGAATAAGTTAGAGGAGAAATTGAATGAGAAGTTTCCCGGGCGTGGGTTGAAAGCTATTCCCCATATTGAATCAAAAATCAAATGGTTTAAGGATAAATATAATGTGCTAACTGAAATGTTTCGCACTTTTGGTTTTTCTTGGGATAATGAAAAGAATATGATTGTTTGTGAAAGGCAATCTTATGAAGAATTTTGTAAGGTACACAAATACTTTGACTTGTTTACTATTTGTTAGAAATTATAACATATTGTAAATGACGTATCTTTTTTTAATTTCAGCAACACAGAAATGCTCAAGGATTATGGAATGTTCCTTTTCCTTTTTATGATCAACTGTCAATTATCTTTGGTGCCGATCGAGCTACTGGAGTGCAATCTGAGACTTTTGTCGAAGCTGTTGAGAATCAAGAGAAAGAGACCATTGAACTAGATAAGGGTGGTAGTGATGAAGACGATGAATTTGATGATAATGAGTCCGTCAACCAGTCAAAACAATCAACTCCAAGTGAACCTTCTTCAAAGAAAGGCAAAAAGGAAAAGGCTCCAAATGAACTAGCAAGGAAAAGGAAGAAGCCAGAGGTTGTGGACTTAACTTCTTCTTTTAACAATATGTCTTCTAGCTTTTCAAATCATATGAATGAGATGAACAAGCACATGTCTACCATTGCAAGTGCCTTCTCTACTACACAACTACATGAGCAAGCTATCATGGCTCGTGAAGAAGTTGAGGAAAATAAAAAAAAAATTTGGTTAGTGAATTGCTTCGCATAGAAGGATTGACAAGATTTGAAATGATGGAAGCTTCCAAGAGGTTGGCCTCCAATCCAAGTGAACTCTCACTCTTTTACCAATGCCCGGATGATGAGTGGAAGAAAGAGTTTATAAACAACCTCATTCATCCTAACTTGGATAAGTGATGTAATGAAAACGCTTAACTTATAAAATTATGTAGACTTTGTGTTTGGTTGTCAAAAACATATATTGGAATCTTTTTGTGTGGAGATGTATTGACACCATTTTGAGTGAAAATGTATTGAACTAGTATTTTTTAATTAGTGGTAATTATCTATTTGCAACATAATATGTATGTATGTATCTATATACAAACTGGACAGAGAATCCATTCCATAATTGAACCAAACAGTGTCAATGGATTTAATATCTATTAAAGGATTGAACCAAACAGTTTTAGTCTGGTATGGGGTTCTGAATCCATACCATCCTGGTATGGGGTTCCATACCATTCCATTCCTGCTCACTGAACCAAACGGACCCTTAATAGATGAGTTAAATAGTTCAATTAGTAGAAATTTGTTAAACTATCTCACAAAAAGAGATGGACTTTCGCATAAGTGTTAAATAGAGTAACCTATTTGTACAAATTCGTAAAGATTATCTACACCAAATAATAAAACATATTTCATCAACATTAATACTAAGTTCATTTCCTATACAACATATAATATCAATAATCAAACAAACCACTATAAATTTGGTTTTGTTTGCTCAAAGTAATACTAAAGTTTAATAAAATTCTTACTTAAAAGCCACCTTGTTTCTCTCTATATCTCCCATGTAAAATGAAACAATCTTATGACACGGTCTCATTATGAAACAATCTTAGATAGTCTTTATACACGAGTTGAATAACATAATTAATACAATAATAAGTATTATTTCAATTCAATTTAGTTAAAAAAATGTGTTCATTCGGATTATTGTATTGATTTTGAAACAAATAAAAATTGAATTTTATATCCACAATAATTTCTACATAATTATAAATCTAATTTTAAATTAATTAAATTAAATTTAATTATAAGATCGAGTAAATATATGACATGTTCTATCAGACTCCCTTCCGATTTCAGAAAAAAAACTCATCATCTTCTTTTCGTCCTCGACCACATCGTCACACTCTTTCCCTTCTCTTCTCAATCTCTCTTCCCCTCCTCACTATCTTCCACACCATTATCAACAATGCAAGCTCTTCTCTCCCCATCTCTCCGACCTTCTCCTCTCGACCCAATCCGCAACAAATCCCATTTCCTCTCATCTACTTCCACGAAATGCAAACCCCCAACCAGAATTTCCTTCATCACTCCTCGAGCTGCTGTTTCTTCTTCTCAAGCTGCGCCAAAAAGAGAAACAGACCCAAAAAAACGAGTTGTGATTACAGGAATGGGTCTTGTTTCCGTGTTCGGTAATGATCCTGATGTTTTCTATGATAAACTTCTTGATGGGGTTAGTGGGATTGCCCCCATTGATCGTTTTGATGCTTCTAAATTCCCAACTAGATTTGCTGGACAGATCCGTAATTTCTCTTCTGAAGGCTATATTGATGGTAAGAATGATCGACGTCTTGATGATTGTCTTCGTTATTGCATTGTTGCTGGCAAGAAAGCACTTGAATCTGCTGATCTTGGGTCTGATAATCTCTCTAAGGTTTATAATTTCCTCCGTCTTTTATGATAAATTTTCAATTGTCTAACTATATTTGATGAATTTTGGTGCATCAGTAGTGTTAGGTAGTATTTATCTTAATCCTGCTTCGTGGGTATTATGTAATTGTTTTAATTGGTGTTTTTTTGATTTGGGGAAGTTTTCTTGGGACAATTTACGTTCAATTTCCCGGTACTTGTGCCCTTTAGGTGTAGCGGATAGTAGTTTAGTAATTGACAACTGATAGTTCCATAGGACCATAATTCCATTCTATTATTGAGATTTGGTAACAAACATAAAGTATTATGTAAATTCACGTAAATAAAAAGTGCACGTAACTCAACGAGCCATTTTAGTACATTCCATTTCGAAATTAAAGAAGTTTTGGCCCCATCGAGAATGGACATAATTAACAATTGATAGTGAATGAATTAATGAGTTTGAAGTGCCCGGATTGAAGGAGTAGAAAATTCTCCGCAGTGCTCACAATCTTCTAATTTTTGCTTAATGTTAGATGAGACATTTGAGTCAAGTATATTTTTCTTTCTGTATATTGATTTGATTTGGTGGGTTTAATTTATAAGTTGATAGTTGTTTATATTGAAACTCAAGTTATACTTCATTTTGTTCAAATGCGTGGCTCTTGTACTATATAATGCTTGACTATTTCTGTTTGGTGAGCTCTTTTTGTGAGATTTAGGTGGACTTTATAATTTTGTGACATTTAGATTTGTTCGGCTACAATGAACTAAGTCCATTTTATATATGCTCTATTATAACTGTTCAGATGGGTATAGTTTTCCATCATCTTGTACGGGCTTAAGTTGTTTCATAGCTGATACTTGATTTAATATTGTTTGTAAGATCGACAAAGTGCGGGCGGGTGTGCTTGTGGGAACTGGTATGGGTGGGCTTACAGTTTTTTCTGATGGTGTTCAAGCGTTGATTGAGAAAGGTCACAGAAAAATAACTCCATTTTTCATTCCGTATACCATAACTAATATGGCATCCGCATTGCTTGCCATTGATCTTGGTTTGATGGGACCTAATTATTCGATATCAACTGCCTGTGCTACCTCAAATTACTGTTTCTATGCTGCTGCCAACCATATCCGTCGTGGTGAAGCTGATGTAATGGTTGCCGGTGGAACTGAAGCTGCTATTCTTCCTATTGGTTTAGGAGGTTTTGTTGCATGCAGAGCTTTGT
This sequence comes from Amaranthus tricolor, assembly GCF_026212465.1. NCBI lineage: Eukaryota > Viridiplantae > Streptophyta > Magnoliopsida > Caryophyllales > Amaranthaceae > Amaranthus > Amaranthus tricolor. The sequence goes on along the minus strand of NC_080052.1, from coordinate 25,778,202 downwards.
CGCAGAGGAATGATGATCCTCAGACAGCTTCGAGGCCATGGGATAAAGAAAGGGATGGCTTTGTGATGGGTGAAGGAGCTGGTGTACTGGTAAGACTAGGCCCTCTATTTAAGCTTCTATTTCTGAAATTATATATCGGAGTCTGCTAATGAGGCTAATATACAAAAAAAAAAAGAAGAAAATGTTAGCCTACAAAGTTTTAACTTTCCATGCTCTAAATTTTTTATAAGTGTTTCAGCCTCTACCTTAGAAAGTGATTCAATTTTTCATATGTTTTGTTGTTTATTACTTTGATAGGAAGATGCAAAAGCAAAACATTTACCTTGCCTCTTCCACCCTTCTAATCGTTTTGGTGCTTAAAAATGTATTTACAATAGTTTTCCAAATCATAAGCTTTATGCCAAATTGCTCAATGGGAGCTTGCTGAGAAATTTGTTGCCTATTGTTGCTGGGATTCGGCAGAGCATTTTTGTAGACTGTAGTTTATTTTTTGTACACGAATACAGTAATTCAATTGGTTTTTCAGATATTTTGTTGGGTTTTGAGTATTCTTTGTGTTGTCTATGTGTAATCTTATTCTTTAGATGTTAGAAACTCGAAATGAATGAAGAAGAAGAATCCATGTGCACTATTGGTTCATGTAGCCGACCCTAGTCTTTGGAACTAAAACTTTGGCTTATAGGATATCTTACTTGTTAGCCTCAAAGATGTGGAATATGTGAGATATATTCACCTTATGTAAGCTTATCTTAACTTTTCTGGTTTGATTTCTTAGAGTAAGATATAATTTTGCGCTTTTGGTTTCTCTTCAAGTAAGCATGATAAAACCTCAACACCCGAACTTGGTTATGAACATTTTACAGCTCAATTTTAACAAAAACTATGGAGATATGTATTGGGAGGGTCTTAACATTTGGTTGCATACCTGTTTCAGAGCCAAGTGCCTTGAAACCTAGCAACATCCATTAATATACTTCCTGTTTTTTTCACTTAGAAATAGTGTATTACATTGATTGTATCGCCACACCACGATCGCATTTGAATGTTTATGAGATTACCGCGATTGCATCCACCTGGGATTTTGATGATATGCTAGATGGAGAACTTAAATGTCTAGGTATAATTTGATAAATTCCATGTTACTTGACCTTTTCCTACCCAAAAACTTTGGTTTGATTGTTGTTGACTTAGATTATGGTGCTGTGCATTTGGAGTTCCTTGCTAAGCAGTTTTCTGTGGCACAAAGGACTGATTTTTGAGGTTTTTGTGCTTAGAGTTCTCAATGATTTTCATGTGTCTAACTATTTACTGCTGCATGGGTATTAACAGAAGTAGTTGATACAAAGCCCCCAAAGTAAAACCTCTTTTTCAGTGATCTTACTACAATTAGCTTGAGCTCATTTACATTTTCCTTAGTCTTAACATATATCTTCAAGTGACATACTCCCTTTGTCCCACCAAATTTGCTGAAATTACATTTGGTGAACAAACCAAAGAAAGTGATAAAATGGTATAATTTATGGGGAAGTGGGAGAATTGTGTGGATGAGATGAAAAGGTAAGTTAAATGTGTGGATGAGAATTAAAGAAAGAGGGTGAGTCATGACCAAAAATAAAAATGTGCAAATTTAGTGGGACAAACTAAAATGCAAAACGGGCAAAGTTCGTGGGATAAAAGGAGCTTTGCTTTTGATGCCATTAGTTGAATTCTGAGTACATCAATATAATAGTGATTTTCTTTTAGTTGGCTCTAGTAGCTGCAGTGAATTATTCGTTAATCTAAGTTTTGTATTGCTTAGTCAACTAATTTGGCTATCATTCAGCTCCATCTCTTTCTTACTGGTTTGTGTACAAGGATACACATTTTACACTAATGCTTATAACTCGTTGAACCAAACTTTAAACATGCAGGTAATGGAGAGTTTGGAGCATGCAATGAAAAGAGATGCTCCGATTATTACTGAGTACCTGGGAGGTGCAGTAAATTGTGATGCTTATCATATGACTGATCCACGATCTGATGGACTTGGTGTTTCCTCATGCATCGAGAGAAGCCTAGAAGATGCTGGTGTGTCACCTGAAGAGGTATGTGCTCTTATTTTATAGTCATATGGAAAACATTATCTCACGGTGTTTGAATTTTCTTGTACGATAAGCTACCAAAATTCTGATGCATCTAAACTACTTCTAGATTCAATCTTTTTTGCAGACATTCAATTGATTAGTTTACACCAACTTTTCTAGTCATGCACTTTCATGTCTTCTTTAAGGATAAAATGTGTTCTGCATTCCCTTTTCACTTGTCAAGTAGATGCTGGCATTCTGTAGCTAAACCTATGTTTCTCGGACTTTTCATTTTGCTTCTCGTACCCTTGTCTGATCCTTGATGCTCGGACATTGGTATGACACTCAATCATTTCATTTTAGGCGTAAAATTGAATATTTAAACGTATCCGACACTTGAAAACGTACTAGTTACCGACATCAGTATCCGAGTCCTAGTAACATAGAGCTAAACTAAGAGATTTGCAGATAGCAAAAAACACCCAGAAATGAGTTTTAACGTGATGGTTACTGAACCAAAGATGCTAAAAACCATAAATGATCGGATGTTTACTCGTCAATCATATTTCAGGTCAACTACATAAATGCTCATGCTACCTCCACAATTGTTGGTGACTTGGCTGAGGTGAACGCCGTCAAGAAAGTCTTTAAAAATACATCTGAAATCAAGATGAATTCAACTAAGGTAAAATTGTTATTTCTTCCCATTGACTATTGTGTCTCTCCATTTTTGAGGCATCACGTATAAGCGCTGAGATATTTGTTTATCTACGTACTTTGCAGTCTATGATAGGACATTGTCTCGGTGCTGCTGGTGGTCTGGAAGCTATCGCTACAGTTAAAGCTTGTACAACTGGGTGGTTGCATCCTACCATTAATCAATTTGTAAGTTTGTTCTGTTGTTGTGATGGCTTTCTAATATTTTGTCATCGAACTCTCAACCTCTTTTAAAAATTATACCCCTTAACCACTAAACCACATATTTCTACTTAGTACAAATTAGACAATATTTAACTTATATAAAATGACCCAAAAAATTTTGGGGCGCCCGAGCCTTTGGGCCCAATGAAAGATCCATCATTGATTCCATGAATATTCGTCAAACAACCGAAAATGGAATTTGAATATTTGTTGATTAGACCTTCTTGACACGGTGACACCTATGTAGATTTATTGGCATATTTTGGTATCGTTAATTGTTTCTTCCATAGAAAGGTGAAGAGAACATGAATTTGGTCCTGTTGATTGACAAATTCTTGTTTTCCTTTCTAATACCCATGTTTATTATTTATGAAGTTAGAGTACAACTATATTTGTTTGCATTGTTGCAGAATCCGGAGCCATCGGTCGAGTTTAATACAGTTCCAAATAAAAAACAACAGCACGAAGTGAATGTTGGTAAGATTTTCCGCCTTTGCTTTAGTTGCTGCAAGAGAAAAGTAATCCATCTTTCACGGAGACATCAGTCATCCATTCCCACGTTCTTCCACTGTCTTCATTCACTTTTGATGTACATTAACACTATATCTGGATAACTTTTTTGGATGGAAAGGAAGGGAGGAAGAGGGAAGGGGAGATTAGTGTGTTTTCCTTCCAAATCTCTAATATTGGAAGGATTTATTTGGTTTAAAATGTGAATGAGTTTTCCTTTCCATTCTCTTCCCTCCGTTATCCTCCCTTCCCCTATTGATATCCAAATGAGAAAAATGCATTCCTCTGTTTCCCTTCTGGAGGTGTTTAAGACAGACTTGATGACCTATATTAACCCGACCTTGAAATCAAAGCCGACTTGACTCAACTTCAAAATGAATTTTAAATAATTTAAAATCAATATAGACACAAGACCTAATTTTAAACCGACCCGAAACACCTGATCTGAAATTAACCCGATAGCCCGAATGAACACCTCTATTCCCTCCCCTTTCTTTCTATCCAAACATAGTGTAGCAGACTAGCAGTTCGTAGTTGGTCCGGAAACATTCCATAGTGTAGCAACTATATATATGTCGATGCTTACTTATATAGGACTCATTTGAAAACCTTTTTGTTAAAAATTGTTAATGTGACAATTTTCTGGGTAAGGCGTTGCTATAGATAAAATTGTTAATGTGACAACTCCGTTCACACAAAGGGGATCATTTAACTCGTGACGATAATAAGGATTTTTCAGCTCATGTACCATTGACAAATTGATTTCTCGTTACCAGAGTTATTTATACCACGACATTACTAATGAACTCATGTCATCATCTTGCAGCAATTTCAAATTCTTTTGGATTTGGTGGTCACAATTCGGTGGTAGTATTCTCCGCCTTCAAACCTTGATTGGTTGCGTGATGAAGATTTTGCGGTCGTCAAGGAGTTTAGAATATGTGTGCTTTGTAACTTTCAGACAATTGTATTCTTCCCATACTTCTTTAACCATGATGAATTTTGGAAGGAAGCAGGGGATCGCAAAACATTTCTGCGATCTGCATTCTCCTGTCTTTTGATCAAAAGATAATAAGTAAAATATGTAGCGTAGAGAAATAGACATACATCTTTTATCTATATTTTCAGTTGAGCTAGTGAACCTAACAGTTGGCGGCATGTTAAAGTAATTTCTAAGGTTGATTGTTTAATTAGATCATTAGGAAAGTTGTTTCTTGGAGATCCATGTCCTTGTCGATGATATATATTTATGTTCTTTTAAATTTGCTACATTACACTAATCAAAATAACAATATTTTGAATATAGTGTAGTCAATAATTTCAAAGGGACGAACATGAAATTAAAGATTGCAACAAATGTGATAATCCTCTCTTTATAGCCGAACCCAAATACAATAACAAAAGAAATAATTGTATGCTCTCAATGTTTTTTTTTATTTTTATCTTATGATTATGATAAATCAAGAGAAAGGAAATAGTTGAGTGAGAATTGAATATAAAATGATTTTTAAAATTAAATACTTACTTTCAAACTTAGACAAACTCTATTGTCTAATGCTTTTGATGTTGTGTGTTTAATATTTCTAATAACTTCATTTTATATAGTCATGTAGCGGACTTAGGCACTAAGCATGTTTAAGATCTTCCTTGTGGTTGCGCTTTAGTGAAATATACAAAATTTAAATGAAGAAAACTCGTCTAACTTGATGGAAGCATTGAGTAATGTACTAATATATGTTCTGCTAACTTAAGTAATTTTTTATGCTTTTCAGCAAGATTTGTCAACAAATTATAATGTCAACTCTCATGATCCTCTGGCCCTCAGCCCCTCACAACTCCTTTTCCCCCCTTTCGATATCCCCAAAAATTTAGTATAAAGAAAAATAAAAAAATCACATATTTACTCTATTTAATAATAAAAATCTCATATTTTGAGTAATATATAAAAATTCTACCTTTGTAAAATTATTATTTATTCATCTAAATACTTTTTTAATTACATTACTTGTTAATATTTAATTCTTGTGATCATCCCGTAATATAGTTACATTATGTCTTAATAATAAGTTAAGATATAGCTATACAAACTTAAAGATTTAACAAAAATCGTTCATAAAAATAGTTTGTTAAATGACTAAATGATATGAAAGATAGAGTTTTATACATTATTCTGAGATTTTTATTTACTGAAAAAGTAAATACGAGGATTGTAAAATTAATTATTTTTCCTAAATATAGGAGAACCATGTTCCCGCCAAATAAAGAAGACATTTAGCCCCCTTTCCCGCCAAAACTAAAAACCCCTAATCTGAAAACCCCGCCTGTTCACCCTAAAAACCTAAATAATCAAAACCCATATTCTCTCTCTTCATTCCCCAAATTTCTTCTCCCAATCGCTGCAGAAATACACTCAAATCTCAGCCATGGATATCAGCGAAGAAGCTTTCGCAGCTCACAAGCGAACTTTCCTCGATTTCTTAGACCACGATGTACTCTTTCACCCTAAAATTCAATTTCTTTCCCCCTTTTTTTTACTTGTTGAACCCTAAAATAATTCTTATTGCCTTTTCAGGTTGGTCATGGAATCTACATGGACACCATTCGAAAAATGATACTGAATAAGCAACGACGTCGTGTAATCGTCAACATTTCCGATCTTCATGATTATAACTCTGATTTAGCTCGCAGGTTTATACTATTGTCTAATTAAGTTGTACTTTTATTGAACTGTCGAGTTGAAATTGAAAATGAATTAGTTTTTTTTTGGGAGTGATTCTGAATTCGGGTTTTTTGTTAGGTTGTTGAGGAATCCGACTGAGTATATTCAACCATTCTGTGATGCGGTGACGGAAGTTACTCGTAGTATTGATCCTAAGTTTTTAAAGGAAGGAGAGCAAGTTGTGGTTGGATTTGATGGCCCTTTTGTATCTAGAAGGGTTACTCCTAGAGATCTTCTTTCTCAGTTCATTGGTTCCATGGTTTGCGTTGAAGGCATCATCACCAAATGTAATTTCTCCCTTTATTTTCTTCCATTAACTACTTTAATTTCTCGTCTTCTTTGTGGTTTTCTCGTTGCAAATCAGATTTTTGTTTCCTGGAATGTTACCCTTGTTATAAAGCTGATTAATTGGTACTTGGGGTACTCGAATATTTTTTGGGTGGTATTATCAATTATGTAATATGTATTGCTCTTTTTTGTGAGAAATTCTGAAATGCATGTGTAGAACAAGAGAAACACTTCTTATTGGATTTATTTCGGAGGCATATTCAGAGGAAATATGGTTTACGAGAATGCCGGGTTACCTTAGTGGTTGAGGCTTTTCTTTCACCATCGTGATAAGGGCTCAATTTTCACCACTTAAATCTAGCATAACCACAATTTTAAAAAAATCAGTTAAAATATCAAACTGTTCTGTCATCAATTTTTCAGATCAATATTGGTTATTGCATTTAGTTTTTCATATTTATATTAGGCAGGGATTTTGGGAGAAATTTTTTAATATTGGGCAAGTTTCTTGCATGGTTTTAGGTGAGTTAACTAGTACGATTATAATGCTGATGATAGATATTGTGAGCATCTTTTGTCAAGTGGTGGTAAGTAAAGTGGAGGATGTTATACTCCGCTATCAATACAGTTATACGTTTTTTGGGGCATAAATTGTTTGTGATTGGGGTAATGTGGATAGGTTTAGTGTATGGCTTGAAGAAGTAACGATGCTATGTTAATATTAGCTGTTGCCTAGGAAATATATTTAGTGGTGTCAAAATATAATTATAAAAATTAGTGGGGTTAAATCAATGACACTAAATTTACAAGGTGGCTGCACCATTGTGTTCATTGCTCTAGTATTTGTGATATTCCAATATAATATGGAATGAAGTGTGTTCTGGATATCATGGGTTATATACTGTTTGCTTTGTCGAGAGAATGTGCTCCACTGAAAATTTTAATATCTAACTGCGGGGAAGTTTGAACCACAACCATCTCTCATTTTCTAAAAGTGTGTTTGGCAGCATTTTGTTTCTAAAAATAATGATGCGATTAATAACATTTGAAACAAGTAACTTTAGGTTCTGACTTGCAGGTTCTCTTGTGAGGCCCAAGGTGATAAAAAGTGTACATTTTTGCCCCATTACTGGCAAGTTTACCTCTAGAGAGTATCGAGACATCACATCCACTACAGGCTTACCTACTGGTTCTGTCTATCCTACCAGGGTAAGTTCAATGTTCTTCACTAGTGCTCTTTTCTAGAAGTATCATACAAGTGATGAATAATTTTAACAAATTAAGATGCATTGTTAGGACGAGAATGGAAACCTTCTGGTGACTGAATATGGGATGTGTAAATACAAAGATCACCAAACCTTATCAATGCAAGAAGTGCCAGAAAAATCTGCCCCCGGTCAGCTGCCAAGGACTATAGATGTAATCGTTGAGGATGACCTTGTTGATTCATGCAAACCCGGGGATCGTGTTGCAATAGTTGGGATTTACAAAGCTCTTCCTGGAAAAAATAAGGGAAGTGTCAACGGAGTTTTCAGGTTTGGTCAAATTAAAATGGCACCTAAACTATTTCTCCTTTACATTAGAATATACAACTATTTTCTTAGAAGGTATTGACCTAAATATTATGTTCCCAGGACAATTCTCATTGCTAACAATGTGACCCTGTTGAATAAGGAAGCAAATGCGCCAATTTATTCCACTGAAGATTTGAAGAACATCAAGAAGATAGCTGATAGACAAGATATATTTGATCTGCTAGCTACTTCCCTTGCACCATCTATTTATGGCCATTCGTGGATCAAGAAGGCAGTCATTCTACTAATGCTTGGTGGGACTGAGAAGAACTTAAAAAATGGAACACATTTGAGAGGGTTAGTTTTTGAAAACTCCAGCTTCTAAATTTGTTTTTTTCACTTTTTTCTTTTTTCCATTAATAACATTGCTTTTCCAGTGACATAAACATGATGATGGTTGGTGATCCTTCTGTCGCCAAGTCCCAACTGCTAAGAGCAATCATGAACATTGCTCCTTTGGCTATTTCAACAACTGGTCGAGGTTCTTCAGGTGTTGGTTTGACTGCAGCTGTGACTTCTGACCAGGAAACAGGTGATTGCTCTTGAAAATTTTACACTATTGGAGCCTGTTTTTTGTTTCGATTTCTGAGTCAGAGTCTTTGCTGTATTAGGAGAACGAAGGCTAGAAGCTGGTGCAATGGTTCTTGCTGATCGTGGTGTTATATGCATTGATGAGTTTGACAAGATGAATGACCAGGACCGTGTAGCTATACATGAAGTTATGGAACAGCAGACAGTGACCATTGCTAAAGCTGGTATCCATGCATCTCTCAATGCCCGTTGCAGTGTTGTTGCTGCAGCAAATCCCATATATGGAACTGTAAGATGAACTGTTATGTGTTATCTTACCTTCTGTATTCAACCTTTGTTTCTAAATTTTGTCTTTTGACAGTACGATCGATCATTGACTCCAACAAAGAACATTGGTTTGCCAGACTCTTTACTTTCTCGTTTTGATTTGCTATTTATTGTGTTGGATCAAATGGATCCAGACATTGATAGTTGCATTTCTGAGCATGTCTTGCGTATGCACCGTTACCGCTCTGCACTGGATGGAGGTAGCTACTCTTTTATTGGATTTTTTTTTTTTTTAATTCTGTAGATATCCATTTGATAAAGGCATAACTAACTATCCTGAAATATAGGTGATGGAACACTTGATGGTTCACAATACGGGGGAGAAGAGGAGGCAGATGCTGGTTCATCTGTCTTTGTTAAATTTAACAGGATGCTGCATGGAAAGAAGCCACAGAGGGGTAGGAAGCAGGAAACTCTAACAATTAGTTTTCTGAAGAAGTACATTCACTATGCTAAGCACAGAGTTCAACCAGAGCTGAGTGATGAGGTAGCCAAAATTCATTCTATAATCTTTATAGGTTTTTACTAACTAATGTTTTTTTGTTATTCAGGTTATACTTATAGCATAATGAGATTTGGGTTTTGTTGCTTATTCTAAAGGTTGTTATGTGCAGGCATCTGAGCAAATTGCAAATGCATATGCAGAGCTTAGAAACTTTAACTCGAATGCAAAGGTGAAGTTCAAGCTATGGTGGGAATTGGGAAACCGATATTCCTGGTTATATTAGTTGGCTGACAATTATACCCCACTTTCTTGTAGGGTAGCGGTGGAACTCTGCCTATTACTGCCAGAACATTGGAAACAATCATACGGCTTTCTACTGCACATGCAAAGCTAAAACTGAGCAGAACGGTAACGTTTCCGTTAAGCTAGTAGATTGGTATTTCCTTAGTGTTATGGTCAAATATCCCCCATGGCATAGGTAGCTTGTTGGGGATCTCATATCATTTTCGAAACAGTTACTTGATGCTAAGGAACATACAACTTTGAAGTTATCAGCTTTCTAGGTTTCCTTCAACTGCCAATTGCTAAAGTTCCTATTGAATTAATCAGTTTTGACATTAGCAGGCAGACACAAACATTGCCATATGCTTTAAATTTAAAGGCAAAAGTGTAGGTGTAAGCTGAGTTTACATGTGTTTAATATACATGTTAATTATTTTATTGTATGTGATGCAAGCTATCTCATTTGGAAACTTAATGAACATTTGGTTTTTAATAAACTCTAAAGAGTGATAACCAAAATGAGGTTGTTCAAGTGACTTGTATTAGCTTGCGTGTAGGCATATTGTCATTTCTGTTGGTAAATTTATATGTAAAACTTGTTTCCTATATAATATTGACATGAGTCCCTCAATAGCCTTTGTTCTAATGTTTCACAAATAAGGCTATGTTTGGGTACATGTATGAAGTCTTGCTGTTGTAATTTAAAATGGGAAGTTGTCTTAGTGAGCCAAGGAAAGTTTTAGTTGGATTTAATGACAGAATCACCTTCACTGTGCGGTTCAGAATTTTGACAATACAATGAATTTGTTAATTTTTTTTAAATTTTTAACAGTAGAATTATATATATTTTTCTGTCAATTTAGTTCATGTGTGAAGAACCTTTTTTCTTTGATTTAATAGAACTAAGTTAAATGGTTTTAACAGGTTCTGAAATCTGATGTTGAAGCTGCTCTTAAAGTTTTAAACTTTGCCATCTACCACAGAGAGTTGACTGACATGGAAGAGCGTGAGCAAGAAAGGGAGAATGAGTCAGAAAGAAAACGAAAAGCTGACCATGATGCTAACAACAATGAACAGGTTCCACGCAATCGTCGCAATAGGTCTGGCCAACGGGATGAAGCTGCCGCAGAAAGGTATGCCACAAGCACCCATGTTCTTAACGCAATGAGCAACAATTTCCCTGATATTTTAAATATCAGAGATAAAAATTAGATTAAGTTGAAAACTTGGTATTGTTCATTTCAGTAAGTGATTGACATCAAAAAATTTGTGAAGACATTATATTGCAGTAAAACATAGGTGTAGTTTACAAATTTCACTTGTTCGAATTACCTTAAGTTGATGAAACAAAATTAATCTAGGTTGACATACTATGGGGTTGGAAACATGTATTCTTTAATATTGAACAAATTGATTTGAAATTCTCTAGCATAATTTGTGGACACAACAAATTGCTATGCAATAATGACCTGATTTCTTTGTCATCTTACCAGCACTTCCTTATCTATCTTTCCTCTTCTGGGGTGTATGATCTGTAAGTTCTTGTCTTCAGTGCTGATGAGAGTATCCTTAAACTCTCAGAGTTGAAGTATATCAGCTACTTTCTTTAGTCAGTTTGTTTTGCTCTTTCACAGGCTTGGCTCTGCTCTTTAATATACCAAGGAAACCATGTGGATAAATGTAGTAGTTACCAACGTATGGTCCTATAGCCTTCTACCATTGTCTGTGTTGTGAAATTACATGTTTGCTTTAGGATAATGATCGACCGAATCAGCATATTTGAGTTTTTTCTTAACAAAACTAACAAACAATAAATGTCTGAGTTAGAGAGCTAACTGACTATGAGTAAAACTTACCCTGCACCATGTTGTCTTAAGAGGCCTTCGTGGAGGCATTAAAGTAATGTTGGTCCTGATTGTTTGTCTATAGTAAGTAAATTGATAAGGAATGGATGCCAATTTCTCAAAAGGAGCCTTGGTATGCTTATTGTCTCTTACAATGTTCATCTTTACTTATGTATAAACAAGTATCAAGAGTTTAAAATACCAGCCTAGCTATGCATTTTATGTTCAGTGAACTGTTGCCTCTACCAAATTCCCTCAGTTTTTCACTCAAAATACCTCTGGTAGCCTGCCCTTGTGGTAATGATAGTCATTTTTTTAACTCAGCGGAGCAACTGAAGCTATGGATGTAGATGAGCCTCCTGCAGACCAATCAGAAATTAACATTGTGCCAGAGAGGTATCAAACTGGCTTTTTCCTAATTATTCAATGATTTTCTGATATCGAATGCTAGCATGCTCACTTATTGTCTTGTAAAATTACAGAGTTGAAGCATTTGATTCTATACTGGGTCAGCACATGCGAGCAAACCATTTGGATGTGATATCCATTGTAGATATTGACAGGGTAATCAATGCAGAGGCAGCCACTAGCTACTCAAGGGCGGAAATAATGTTTCTTTTGGAGGTACTAATTTGCAAGAGATAGGATCTGATTTCTTTGATTAGCTCCCGCTTTTCACTGTTGGTTTTTAGCATAGTAGGTGGCAGCATTGCGATTTGATGAATTAATCTGTGCTTTATGTACATTTGCAGAGACTACAAACAAATAATAGACTGATGATTGTTGATGATGCGGTGCACATGATGTAGAGCTTTCTGACAGGAAAATGTCAAGGCTTTAGGTAAAGAAATTGACATTATGATCTTATCGACAATGTTTGTACTAAAAAACCGAAGGAAAGTAAGAGGAAATGGAGGGAGGAACAAATCTGTCTATTGCTGAAGAGATATATTTCTCACAGTGTATGAAGTGATCAATTCATTTTTCTCCCCTTCAATTCCCTTCCCTTGTAATCTAATATATGAATGAAGTAAATCTACCCCCTTCATCCCCTCCAAGTTCTTTGGGGCGGGTGATCATTGCATAAGAGGAGGTTTTGCATTTGAACGGTCATTGTAATATCCTTCTGTTTTTCATGTTATATTGATTTAATGTTTATTTCCTGAACTGCAGGAGGTTGAACCATTGAATTATCACATTGGGTCAACCGAACAAGCTGTATCCTGTATGTTACATAATGATTACATTATGAGGCGGGCAGGTGGATTGAAACTGATAACAAAGTGTTCATTGCAGTCTCTTCCATTGCTTTCGTTAAAGCAACTTAAAAAGCTTATTGTCAATTTAATTTGGTTTGTGACTTTTTTAAAGTATTGTAAAATTTAGCTAGTTTAAGTTTTATTGAGGGTCACATTGTAGTTAAATTGTTCCTCTGTTTTAGAAAGTTGTGTTGTATTAGAATTAGATTTGGTTGGAATGAGTTTTGTTACTTAACTCTTCATGCAATGTTTTGCTACAACTAAATGCTAATGCAAGGAATATAAGACTTCAAATTGACAGTTTGTGGATACTACTTTTCTATATTGGCGGAAATTTTCACAGTAAATGAATTGGAAAATAAGAGATATTTTAAACTCCGTATCGATAAAAGAATATTTTTAATATAATTATATTTGTCATAAATTTAAAACATATACGTATCTTTTATGAACAAAAGTTAGTGAGAATGGTCCACAAGGTATGATCTTATGATCAGGCCTTCAATAACTCCACCTGAATATTGAAATTTGAAAAAAATAAGGTTGTTTAACAACTTTATTCAAAAAATAAGCTTTGTTTAAATTTTATTTTCAAAATAAGCGTCCTTGGCTCCAAAGCTAGGTTTGGTGTATTCTCGCTCTTATTAACAACGAATTAAAAGAAATGGTCAAAATTTTAGTCAAATCTTAAGTCGCTATTAGTAACAGCGACTTAAAGGTTGACTGGTCAAACCTTAATGTTGCTGTTACTAACAGTGACTTCAGGCTTGACTAAAATTTTGACTTTTATTGATTTTTTTGTATGATTTAAACTAGCCGTTGTAAAATTGAAAAATAGCCGTTATGAAGTTGAAAATAGCCGTTGTTATGTTCTATAAATAACTCTATCATTTCCCTAGTTCATTGTATCCAAACTCCATTATTCTTGTTCTAGTTAATCGATTTTGAAGGTAACATAAAGTATTATGTTAGTATTATTCTCAATTTATAAATGTTAATATTATTTTTGAATGTTTACTTTTGTTACCATATCATATGTGTTCCGTAGATGTCACAGGAGCATTCTATTGAAGAGCTTTGTGATTGTGGTTATGAAGTTGAGATTGATACAGATTGGAGCGACGTCGATCCTGGTTGTGATTTGTTGCTTGTCCTTTCTACTTGGATGAAGGATTCAGATGCACGTACTTTAAGTGGGTTGCTCCGAAGGGTACCAAATGGCTTGAAAAAGAAAAACAAGAGCTTAAAGATGAGGTATTAAATCTCAAGAGACAAATAGATGATATGGAACATAGGAAAGAAGAGACTGAAAAGATTATGAGAAAGTTGAAGAAGCAATCTTAGTTAGCGGCGGTGGTTTAACTTAACGAATGAACTATGTAATTTGATATGGATTCGTTGAACATAAATAAAATTGTTTTGAATTTTCGAGAGCATTTTCCCTATTTGAATATGATTGTCTGTTTGATTTTGATTAAATTCATACTTAATTCTTGGCGGGATGATTCATCGCCGAAAACTCTGAGTAATTAACATCATTTCATTCATAATAAACATGTGATAATACGACAAAAATATATACATCTACATATATATTACAAATTATACACAAAAGTCCAAATGTTACAAATATTCAATATGTACAAATGTCCATTATATACAAAATGTTACTAATGTTCAATATATACAAACAGTATACTAATGCTAATAATCCTCCTATACCCTGTCTAACTGTGACGATTTACGACGCCTCCTACGATAGTAAGAGGCCGTCGCACGACGCTCGGGTAGGGGAGGTGATTGATACTGGGATGATCCAGCACCCTGTGAGGACCCGGAACCATAGTCGGGGCACGTTAAGTCCACCTCCTCAAGATGAACGTCGGCATGATGAGGAGATGACCCCTGCTCGTCCATAGTGGTGTCAGGCACAACGACTTCTGGAATGAAGTGCTGAAACTATGTCCCTAGGAGTATGCCTTAGGCAATCTCCCGTACAAGCACCTCCTGGGTGGAGCTGACTACAGCTGTAATACCCTGTGCCTGCATTAAGCCTGAAGTATTAATGAAATGTATAACATGTAAGTTCTATGGATAATAATCAACATTGAAGAATACTTACAAATTGTGTCATCGTCGGTGCTGCGGGAGCGTACTGGGCGGCCGCGATGATACCTCGTGATGTCATCCATCGACGAGTGATGGAGAGGAACCACAACATGTAATCCGCCGAAGTAGGTGCGCCTACAGCCTCGATCGACGCACCTTGGGCCAGCAGCTCTAGCCTGTGATCCCAACGAGCTATATGACGCCATTTGATCTCCAACCAGTTCTTGGGCTCCCGTCCCTTGCGTGAGCTGTGATGGAGATCCGCCACTGTGTCACAAGGCGGCGGGATGCCCTGTACCATCCCAAATTGGTGCAGTACGCGCTCAGGGAGATGCACTTCGACTATGTCGAAGCATATCAAAGGTACAGAGGCTCTCCACACCCCTAACAATATCTCTGAGTGCTGAGGCAATGCAGCGTATGCCTCAGCAGGAAGATTCCCTTGTTCCCATCTTGAGCAATCGCAGTTAATAATGTATGGCGATACTTACCATACAAGTGTGTTCCGTCAATGGCAATAAGGGGTTTGCAATACTTGAACCCCTCAATACTAGGTTTAAAAGCCCAAAACACACGTTGGAAAGTTCTAATACTAGGATGGACGTACACACCAACATCATTATCTTCCTTAAAGAACCACTCAACTACAGTCCCGGGGTTAGAAACTTGCATTGTTTTCAAGAAGCGTGGAAGGAGAGGATAACAATCTTCCCATGTCCCATAAAGGGAGAGAAGGGCTTGTTGTTTAGCACACCATGCCTGCTTATAGGTCACTTCGACACCAAATTGTTCTTTCACCATTTGTCGCACCACAGAGACCTTAATTGATGGGTCTTCAGCAACACAATTTCTAATAACATTGTTAATCACGGAAGATGTCAAATGAATGTGTCCAGCTGACACATTTTCTGTACTTAATACACAACCCCCATGCTTCCCTTTATATGTAACAATCTCCCAGGATGGTGAATAGGAGCTCTTTCTAGCCCTTAGCCTCTAAGCACACCCTCTCTTACACTTCAAGGTGAGCACGGTTTGATTTGAAGTCTCAGTTCGGTACTCAACGTTCATACGAATATGATAAAATCTAACAGCGTCCAACAAGGCATCCTTGTTATCAAACATCATACACTTTTGAAACTCTCCTTCATCGGTGTAGGTTGTATCACATGCCTAAGATCTCCAAGAGTTGTCCTCAACGTGTTCATTTAAAGGGGGAACTAGTGCATAAGGTGTAGGAGCAACGATTGTTAGAGTGTTGCCTAAGGTCATGTCATTAGCTAGAGTCTCCTCGTCAATACCCATATCGTCCTCAGAAGGAGCTTCAACGAATTCATTACTCTCACTATTAACATCATCCCAAGGCTCATTTGTATCTTCTAAGTTAAAAGTATCATCATTTGAGACTTGAATTTGAAGTTGATTGGGTTCATTAGAAGAAGAGGAAGATGACATAATGAGATTTTGGGTTTCTTGGGTAGGGAAAGGCGTATGAGAAGGAGCAGAAGAAGTTACATTCAGGAATGTATTTGTTTCTACAACATTGACATCTTGATTCCCTAGGGGTACCTCTTCTACATATAACTCTAAAGAAGGAATAGAGGTAGACTTTGAATACTCCCACATTGCATCTATAGCCTCCTCATCCTCAACCGGAAGAGCTAACAATTCTCCACTCATATTGTATTTAAAACTTACATTAACAGTATTTCTTGTAGTGTCAATGCTAATCTTAAAGCATATAAGATGTTTAAATTCATTCAAGTCCATGTTTGAGTTGCATGCAAACAGTTTACGTCTTCTCCCAACATACTTAACATTGCTACTACTTGATCGTATTGAATCATTCCAAAAACATACAACAGTCACATAAAATGAAGCCATTTCTACAACAATACGTACAAAATCAACATCACCATCAAGTTCATAAATATGTACATATATAACAACATTGATTAAATTTAGGGTTTGCATTCAAACATTCTCTACATTAATCTCAACTTTAGGATTTGCATTCAAACATTCTCTACATTAAACTCAAACATTTTTTACATTAAATTCATGAATAAACAACCTCATTATGAAGGTCATGGCAAATAACAAGTACATTTGACATATTCATAGAGTTTGATATTATATGACCACTATAAATGATATACATTTAAAAAATAACAAGAATTAAAAAATTTATAATAAAAAGGTACCTCAATAAGCTGTAGATCAACAAGAAGTAGTAAATTGCAAGTTTATGAACTTGCATTTATGTGAAAGTTGATTAAGAATTTGTGAAATCTAATTTTTCGAAAAAAGAAAAAAAATACAAAAGCCTAGTACCTTAAGTGAATGTAGGAAGATGAAAGAACTAATTTGTAGTAGAAACTTGGAATTTGATGAGATTAATTGAAGGATTGAAGTTGATTTTAATGGTGGAAAGAAGAGGGAGATTACGCTGATACAAAGTCGGGTGAAATGAGAAAGGAGGAAGAAACTGCTGTATTTAGGGATGCATTTGATCGCTGTTACTAACAGCGACTTGACCAGTTGACCAGTCAAAACATTAAGTCGCTGTTAGTAACAACGTCATAAGCCTTGACTAAAATTTTGACCATTTCTTTATACTCGCTGTTAGTAACAACGATTACATACCAATCCTAGCTTTGGGACCAAAGACGTTTATTTTGGGAATAAAGTTTGGCCAAAACTTATTTTTTGAATAAAATTATTAAAAAATCTTATTTATTTCAAAATTTCACCTGAATATATTATACAAGACACTCCAAGTTCTTAGTGGTCAATTTCTTTTGAGATGGTTACAGACATGCGACTACTCACAGGCTCAACAGACGGCTTAATAATATTTTATTTTTTTTAAAAATAATTTAATGGCCTATAAAATTTAATTTTCTTGAAAATAATTTAATATTTTCTATAGATTACCACATAGAGAATTTGCTACTAATAGAGTAATAGTTATATACTCTTCTAGAATGTAGACTACATAAAAGGAAATAATAATAATAAAAATGTATCATACTTGGGAGTATAAAAAAAATAAGTGTAGAGTTGACATTAAACTTGGGATGAAGTTTGAAGCGTGTATACACTTAATCAACAAGGAAAGAGGGAAGAAGTTAGGAGAGTGCCTTTTGATTTGAGCCACGCGTATCATTAGTAGTATCACTATCAAGATTCAAGGCACATATTTCAGCGGGAACGCAGAAAAATCCATCATCCATCACTCTCTATCTAGCTTCCTCTCTCTTCACTTTTCGATTTCGCTACTTAGGGCTTTAATTTATTCGTTTTATCAATCAATTACTTCTCCATGTTCAAATTCTGGTACGTGTTTCTTCTGATTTTGTTTTTAATCACTTTAATTCTTCATTTTGTGTATTTAATTACTATTATTCCACCATTGTTATTGTCGTTTATTGCTTTATATCATTTCCTTTCGGTTTATTTATCCCTGTTTCAAGTCATTGGATGATTTGATTGTTTGATGGA
Source organism: Amaranthus tricolor (assembly GCF_026212465.1). Classification (NCBI taxonomy): domain Eukaryota; kingdom Viridiplantae; phylum Streptophyta; class Magnoliopsida; order Caryophyllales; family Amaranthaceae; genus Amaranthus; species Amaranthus tricolor. The sequence goes on along the minus strand of NC_080052.1, from coordinate 25,759,826 downwards.
TGAAACGATTGCTATTTTTTTTCCTTGATTGGTTGATTAATAGTATCTGCTGAAGAGGTTTGCACTTGTGTGAAAGACCGAATTGTAAGATATATGGTCATAATTGATGATCGATGTAAATTACCCTAGTTAACAACTTTCGTTTGGTAAGATGGATTTTAATTCACCCAAATGTGCACGATAGACGGTATTCAGTTGAAAAAGGCTCATTCCAATATACAGTTGTGTAGTTCTTTTACATTTTGAAAAATAATGCAAGGTTTAAAGTAGGACTAACCTTTTGGACTCTTTGATCAAGGGATCCGTTTTAGTTGATGATGATTTATGCTGATTAATTTATGGTTGATTCATCCTCTAAGATTTTAGTTTATGATCCATATAATGTTTCATTGGACGGAGGTCAGTGTTTATTTGATTGTGATAGAGCAGCTTAGGGATTTCTAATTCTCCTTCATTTTTATTTTTATTATATTACTACTAGTATCAGTTTATTAGCATTAATTCATAATTCCCTGGTACCCAAAACCTTGTTTGATATACTCCCTCCGTTCTTTTTTGATCTTCCACTTTGGTTTTTCACACATATTATTTAAGATAGAATCTTTGAGTTGTAGTGAGTATTATTTTAATTAAATAGTAGTGTGAAGTAATGATTGTATTGGAAGTATGAGATTGTAGTGGTTATTATTTTAATTAAATAGTAGTGTGAAGTAATGATTGTATTGAAAGTATGAGAGAGAAAATAATTATAAATAAAAGAAAAGGGTTCATTAAAAGAAAAGGGTTCATTAAAAGAAAAGGGGGTTTTAAGGGGCTTTCTAAAATTAGAAAGTATTCTAAAGTGGAAGAACTTTTGAAACTACCCGTTATAGTAACGTGGAAGATCAAAAAAGAACGGAGGGATTTGTAATTTTTTAAGTATAGTAACTGCAATGCAAAAATGTTGTAACTGTTGTGATCGCAGTAGTGAATGTTGATGCGACAACGAGAGTAATACGGTTATTTTAACGTCAAATATTGCCCAAAGGCATAAGATGTGCCTTGAAATGTCCTAGGTTTTTTTTACAGCTCTACAACGCGAGAAATATTGGTTCGTTGTTTTTTGAAAACCTTCATCATGAGATCAACGCAATGTGTCGCAGTTTGGTTTTGCACTATAATAAAAACCCTCTACCATGTCCATTACTCTAGATCAAAAAGAAAGAAGAGAATTGTTAAATCTTTCCTTGTCTTACACAAAAATTAGAGATTTGTAAGCTCATGTTCGTACAAGAAAGGAAGAATATAGCATTTTCAGTGTCAAATGTAAGAGTGGAGAAAGCTACCTTGGTGTCTTCCTTCGAATTATTTTTTTAAAGTATTTTCAAGAGAGCTTATTAGTAATGTCATATGCAATTCCTCACATTGGTTCCACATGAGATGAGGTTCAAATGCGATTTTATTTGGGATTGGTCGTGCTCAGATGGTATTACGGCTGTCTGGGGCTGTATTTTAGTTAATATAAGCTCACAATCTTTTACAATACGGTCGCGATACAATAATTTGAGCGATATTTCACTATGCTTAGATCACCATAAATATACTATCTAGTTAAATCTAGTCTTGTCATGTGTTCGAGTTATCAGCTTTTTAGGAAGATGTCGTTGACCTTTTTGTCAGTTTTGTTTGTCATTATTATATTAGTTTCAGCGAATAAATATCGAGACTCATGAAAGGAACTAATTTTCTTCTTGATAGTGTATATTTGCGTTATGCAAATTGTAATTAATCTTGTATAACATGAAAACTAACACCAATTTTAGACTTACAAATTTCAAGCTTTTACAGTTAGATGTAGTATCTATGTAGAGTATCTTGCTGCTCCTGAAATTACCGCCTGACCTTAGTTTACTATTGGTTCTTTTGTGATGTCTTCAAACAGGGGATCTCAAGACCAGGGATCACAATCCCGTCCTGAATATGCACAATCATCATATCCTTCCTCTGTAGTTGATTCTCCAAGTTCTTCTCGACTCTCAGAAACTGGTAGCAATTTATCTAACAATTTCAATCCACAAAAGCCATCTGACAGACCAGACTCTGGTTTGCATGTCTCGCCTTCTGAAGCTGCTGAAATTATTTCAACACTTAGAGACAAGAGGTTAGCCTCATGTACTGAAATCATTATCTGATGATTTGTCATTTGTATCATGCATAAATTTGTTCATTTTGGCTATATGTTCCTCCATCATCAATTCTATTTGTTGAATAGGAACTAAGAAGTTAAGCTATGTTTTTATTTATACCTTTCAAGGAATAGTTACATGTCAATTTTACGATCTGCATTGTAAGAAACAAGTTTCATTTAGCAAAAATAAGCCAATACATGCAGCTTAAATATTAAGCTTAGGTAGAAATTTTTTTGTAGCAACTGTGTATGATCAGAGCATTGCTGAAGACTTCCCATGTTAAATTTTCTAGGCCAACTGAACTCAAATGAAATTATATGAACATAATTTAATTTATTTAGAACTTAGTTTTTAGTTATATATTCATAAAGAATTTGATTGTCTATATTTGATCTTCAATAAACTTACTTGATCGAAGTGATGCAATTAAAATCAGTGAGAGTTCTTTTTTTAAAATAAATTTTAGATTCATTGCCACTCCCAATACAATGTACCTCCACATTTAACGTTGTGCCATTGATTTTGTTTCATTAATTTTATTTGTTTATCATCTTTTTTTTTTTTTTTTTCATTTATTGGTTATGGAAGTTTGGCACTCTTATTGACATGTCACGTTTGATTAATAAACATTACCCTAGTTATATGTCTTATAATTTACCCAGAACTATTGATTGAAAGAATTGCAGTGGCAATGCTATACTATTTGCAAAATTACTAGCCTGAGGGGAAAATAAAAAATTGAGATAGAAAAGTGGAATATTTGAATTGGATGTCAATCATATTGGTTGGGGTTTGAATTTTTTCCCAATTAGGTCTGACTCATAATGGTTTGAAATTGCGTCACAATGGAATTTTAAATTTAGTTTGGCTGGGTTGGTGCCCTGGTGGTGATGCTAAATCAGCCTACTTTGTTTGAAATAATTGATGACCCATTTGGGTCAAACGTAACTATTCTATGTTTTTTCAATGATTTAGTGTTGATGAGTTACGAAAGCTTTTAAATGACAAGGAGGCCTACAATCGTTACTTTCTCTCTCTTGATCAAATAAAGACTCAAAATAATGTGAGTATTCAGCTGATTTTGTACTGAAATGAACTATTATTTGCTTGCTTTTGCAATTTTTGTGCCTTTATTTTAGAATTTGCACACTTCAAGCCACAATCCACCTCTAATACATTAGTATAAATTGATTAGACTAATTTTTTCTTGCACATGTGGGGTTAAGGATACAATTGTTTTACCAATGTAAAATTAGTCTTGGCATTGTCTTAATCTAAAGTCTGATTTCTGTAGCTTCTAGATTTTTCTTTGCTTGACAAAAAAGGTTTGTCTTAGGTTCAAAGTAAACTAAAACTGGTGAAAAAGCAAATGTTGCTGTTGAAATGAGAAGGAAGTGGTATTATGATGACATGTGTCGTAACATTATGTAAATTAGTAGAAATCATGTGCACAATGGGAAAAATGCCCCGTAGCAACAAATCATTGGGTCGAACCAAAGCTGAATTTATTGAGTCATGGCCAAGGCTTTGCTGGGCCTGAGAATAGCCTAAACCCTATTTTTCTCTTCTTGGGACCATTATTTTGTCAGGTTTTTGCAGCTAAAATGATTATATAAAAAATAATTTGATATATTTATAGATTTGGGTAAAAGATACTCTTCTGCCAACCTCAGTCCTCAGCTTGCTACAATTTGGTTTGCCCACAAATTTAATTTGTGTTTTTATTGTTGGGATATAAGATAGAAAATTTAAATTGTATGGATCGTTTTACAAGAGATGAAATGTGCGAATTAGCTATGAAAGTGGTGGCGACATTTTCATAAAAGAAAATGTAGAAAAATCAATAGGACAGACCGAATTGGAAAATGTAGCAACCTTGGGGATGGATGAGTATGTTCAGACTTCAACATTGGCCTTTGAACTATTCTGCAGAATTTGGTTCATTTTCTTAGAAATACCAAGGCAGCCCAATTCAAATTTTAGGCCAGTTTTAAATTTGAATTTTCTACTAATAAACATCTTTCTGTTAACTCCTACTTCCAACTTTATCTTATTGTTGGGTTTGTGGTACAAGGTTCTATCTTTTTGCTTTTTAGTCTTTCTTTTTGTTCCAATTGTATTAGTAGAACCTACTGTGCTTTTGTGCTTATAGCTAGTGTTGGTTTTATTCTTCTTGCTGCTACTAGATGTTTTGTGCCCTTTTCAACATGCTCTAGTATGCATTTAGAAACTTCGCTGTGTCCGTAATGCAGTCTTGAATCTTGATTTAACAATTCTCTGAATTTGATGCAATCTTCTTCAACAATTGAAAGAATGTAGATGAGGAATACTGCTAGAGAAGATTGCTAAAAGTATAATTGACGCACAAGAAGATGGGTTGGTATTAGTACATGTTAAATTATGTTTTGCAAATTGTTAGAAGGTTAAATGGTGGGATAGTAAATATTTCTTAGGTAAATGAGACACTTTCAACCAAAGAATCACTGGTAAGTAGAAGCTCAATCTGAAATATGAGTATGGCAAGAAATAGTAACTGTCACCAAAGTTGCATTGTGTAAATGGACTGAATTCTTTTGTATGATACTATGATAGAATACTCATTGAAAGAGTTTGTTTCGATTATTGATAGTATGATACAAAAACGTGACCTACACTCTATCATTATCGATTATTGGTGGTGGGTTAAGTATGAAAATGTAAGAAACGCCGGAATGTCTAGGCATGTGTATGATAGCATTCAGATGAATTTAAAAGGCACCAATAAACAATTTTGAATTTTCGAGGAAGAAGTTGGGGACTTGGAGATTTATTTTGAAATCCATAGATAAGAGAATGGCGAGGTTGGGTGAAGGTTTTTATGGACATCTTTACTATATTACTTCCCAAATCCCGGTTGGTAAAGGTTTGTCCTGGACGTGTATGTTGTGTAATTGTCTGTATGTAGACGGTAAACCTATTAGTTAGAGATATTTCTTTCGGGCTATGATGTTTTTTTGGTATGCTATGGTCAGGTGAGAGATGAATTGCGAAAGGCAACTCTTCAGCTTGCAAGTGAGTTTTCTCTCTTTTATTTCTGTAATGAATCCTGTGAAGGCTGAGTCATAACTCCATCTCGCATTTCTTGTTTGCAGGAGAGAATTTAGAGAAGGAACCACAGATAATAGAGCTCAGGAATCAGGTGAGTGTCATATCTGCTTACTAGAAAAGCGGATGTCATTTGATATGCTGGTTGAAGCATATACCTTGAAAGGGTGACATTATTTTTTCTTTATTTTTCTTTGAACGGTAAAGGGTGACAAGTTATTGATACCTTGTATTTGCTGTTTATATAATTACAGTGCAGGATCATTCGCACAAGTGAATTAGCTGATGCTCAGGAGAAATTGAATGGTTTGGAGAGACGGAAAGAGGAGATCATGAAGTGCTATTCTCCAGCATCACTTCTTCAGCAATTGCAAGGTACACAGTGAGCATGAAATTATGAACGCCTTAGTTCTCTTATTGTCTTACAAAGTAAGAAGAAATTACTTTGGAAAGTGAGCTGCAGAATTATCTGTTTTCTGTGTCAGGTTTTCATTCTGCTCCAATTTACTTTTGGCAGCTCTTTATGAACAATTGTGATTTTTGACTTGATCTTTAGGAGTGCAAAGTTCAGATATTTTCATATGTGCTAGTTTTGGAAAATTGCTGCTAGTGTTTCTTCCTCACCATACACTACCTTTGAGCTTAGGGTTTTGGACTTTGGAGGGTAAAGGTTTTTGATTGAAGATGAAGTTGGTTATAGATCCATATTAGGACTTTGAGAGGATGCATTTGATCACACATTTTCCTCCATATTTGTTTGGGGGATTTATTTTATTCACTTTCCTGTTACCACCCTTCCTTGTTGTGAGATTCAAATTGTTTTGGGTTTGAACCTCTTATGGGCACCAGCATTTGAGTGATCCTAATCTACTGAGGGTAACAACTAACAAGTGTTCCCAGCTACTACTGGAACTGGGGAATATCCTCTATCCATTGAGTTGACTAGAATGCCAATACTGACAGCTTGATGACTAATTGTTGTAGTTATTTTCTCCTTTTGTTGTTGACTTTTATTTTTATTGTTTTTTAAGTAAAACCAATTTGGAGTCAAGCGACACAAGCTCCCTTGTCAATCTTTTCCTAATCTCTTTGCTTGGGTTTAACAATCACATGATTTTGCTTGACAGAGGCAATAAACCAAACAGATCAGGATTCCGAGGCGCTTCATCGCCAGTTCCTTGACAGGGAGATTGAGCTGGGGGCGTTTATCCAGAAATATAAGAAATTACGTTCTATTTACCACCGTCAATCACTCACTCATCTGGCAGCCAAGACATCATCTTCATTGGGATGACTCTAGTTTGTCTTCAGAAAATGTTTCTGGTAAATTGATTAGCTTTCTGCTGTGTATTTTTTGATGAGATTTTGGGATGGTTACTATTTTTGGGCCGGTGATGGGTGTTAGATGTTCAATGTAAATTTTGTCATAATTGGTTCTGCCTGAAAGATGTAAACTGATTGTATTTAATGGTGGTTCATTGCACTTGCTAAATTATGCTTATTAATTTGCTAAACTCGAGGAGTTTGAGTTACCTGGGAAGTCAAGACAGTTGTTTTGGTCTGCAATGGGAAGGTTAACTTTCTATTATCTAAGGGTTTCATCACAAGTCATTTTCCCCATTTTGTGGCTCATAAAACTTCCTAGGAAGTGAAGATTTTCATGTAACAAGAATTGGAGTTTTCCGGGCGAAAAGGGCCATCTAAGGCTGACACATGATGTGAATTAGGGTCTTAAGTTTTTACCCGTCA